>NC_057798.1:304324624-304610214 GCF_018294505.1 Triticum aestivum | reverse complement strand
CAACAACAACAACAAAGCCTTTAGTCCCAAACAAGTTGGGGTAGGCTAGAGGTGAAACCCATAAGATTTCGCAACCAACTCATGGCTCTGGCACATGGATAGCAAGCTTCCATGCACCCCTGTCCATAGCTACCTCTTTGGTGATACTCCAATCCTTCAGGTCTCTCTTAACGGACTCCTCCCATGTCAAATTCGGTCTACCCTGCCCTCTCTTGACATTCTCCGCACGCTTTAGCCGTCCGCTATGCATTGGAGCTTCTGGAGGCCTGCGCTGAATATGCCCAAACCATCTCAGACGATGTTGGACAAGCTTCTCTTCAATTGGTGCTACCCCAACTCTATCTCGTATATCATTATTCCGGACTCGATCCTTCCTCGTGTGGCCACACATCCATCTCAACATACGCATCTCCGCCACACCTAACTGTTGAACATGTCGCCTTTTAGTCGGCCAACACTCAGCGCCATACAACATTGCTGGTCAAACCGCCGTCCTGTAGAACTTACCTTTTAGCTTTTGCGGCACTCTCTTGTCACAGAGAATGCCAGAAGCTTGGCACCACTTCATCCATCCGGCTTTTTTTGTATGAAGTATGGCAAATTTAGTAAAATGGAATAGATTTGCCATACTACATGGCAATTTTTTCCCATCCACCATGGCAAGTTTTATTTTCTAAGAACCATGGTAAATTGAGTTAATTGAAATAGATTTGCCATACAACATGGCATGTTTCCCCCTTGCCATATTTTTTTTCACAAAGCATGCCAAATTTAGTAAATTCAACTAGATTTTGCCATACTTGATGGAAATTTTTCCCCAAACCATGGCAATTTTTTTTGCAAACCATGGGAAATTTATTTAAATGGATCATGGCAAATTTTTCTGTAGTACTAGTTGCCATGGGCAGAATCCATGCAAGTAGTTGCCATGGGCAGAATCCATACAAGTAGTTTCCATGGCAAAAAATAAAATAAAATTGGGACAATTTCAACATTTTTTTATTATGGCAAAAATGGTTAGTGTATTTTTGCCATGTCACTTGATATTGCCCATGGGAAGTTTCTTTTTTTAATGATAATGTTAAAAAAAGCATATCTAGTTAAATGAATAGATTTGCCATACTATATGGCACTTTTCCCCCTAGAACATGGCAATTCTATTTTTACGAAGCATGGCAAATGTAGTTAAATGAATTTTTTTTGTACTGCTGAGTTCAAACTTGCCATACTACATGGCAATATTTCCCCCTCCACCATGGCAATTCTATTTCACGAAGCATGGCAGATTTAGTAACATAGAATAGATTTGCCATATTTCATGGCATTTTTCCCCAAACAATGGTAATTGTTTTTTTTTCAAATGATGGGAAATTTAGTTAAATGGATCATGGCAAATATGTTGCATTTTTTTGTTATTATGTGTTCAGCAAATGGTATAGTGCATGCAATAGATTTGCCATGCCGATTTTTTACTTCTTTATTTTTGCCATGGCAAACCTACGTTTTTTATTGCCACATCAAATTTACATTCATCGTCGTGGCAATTTTATTTTCACATACACGGAAATTTTCCCCTCCATCTCTCACCACAAATGTACATTTATGTAGCATGGCAAGTTGTAGTATGGCAACTTTGTATGTATGTGAGTTTCCCACTTATGCTTTTGTCATGCCAAATTGTTTTCACTAAATAGTTGCCATCATAGCTTTGTTTTTAGTAAATAGTTTGCCATCTCTCCAATTTTTGTGGAATTTTTTTGGTTTGCCACCATGTTCACGTACAAATTGCCTTGATATTTTTTCATTTTTTGTTCAAATTGGTTCTTTATTTTTGTAGCATGATAATTTTTACACTAATTTTTTTCATTGTGGGAACTTTTCATTTTTATCACAATGGCAATATCTGGGCTTTATTTAGTCACAGCCAAATCTGGGTTTTTTTAGTCACATTATGAATTGGATCAAACTGGGCCTTTTTCTTTTTCTTTTTTTAGTCACAGCAAAAGCTTGTGCAGAGTACTGTATGAGGGGTGTGCGCTGTGCGGGCTGGGGAGCAGCTCACACTGAATCGTTCGGGTGGGAGGGTCTGGGACCGCACGTGTGGGCAGTTCTATTGTGCGCCCACACAGGGTCGTGTGGGCTGTCTCCTGGGTATGCCACACAGGGTCGTGTGGTCGGGTGCCCATTGTGCCACACGTGTGGCAGTTATCGGTGTCCCTAGCTTAAAAAATTTCAAGAGATGGAAGTAGAAGAGGCAACCTGGACTATACAGAACTCATCAACTATTTTTCACACAATGAAACTAATTTTGCTTCTTAAATATGTGAAACATCAAGCTAGTTACGCATATTATAATATATATCCTAAGAAAGCAAGTTCTTGAAATCAAAGTAGAAGAGGCAACCTGGACTATACAGAACTCATCAACTATTTTTCACACCATGGAACTAATTTTGCTTCTTAAATATGTGAAACATCAAGCTAGTTACACATATCCTCTATTGTTAAGGGAGAAGACACCGCTTTATTATAATATATATCCTAAGAAAGCAAGTTCTTCAAATCAAACAGCCTGTTACAGAGAAATATGGCAAGGAAAAACATCTTCAAAATAATTAATATTTCCAACCTCTTATACTCGACTGTATATACCATCAACATGAGCTACAATAAGGAAAACATCATTTTCAAGAAATTGTGCCTAATTGTACTGGGCACAAGGAAATAACACAAGGGTGGATGATACAATAGCATCGTCGTAATGTAAAGAAATATAACTGGACAGATAGTCTACTTGATATTAATTTGACCTTGAAACGAAAACATAAATCAGTAATAGTACTGTTATATATGAAAATCAACATGAGCTACAATGAAAAGAACATTTCTTTCACTTTAAAAAAAATGTCACTAACTGTACTGGGTGTAGGGGAATAACACAATCCATGTTAAGAAAGATACAGTATACTTGATATTAATTGACCTTGAAACAATGAAAGGGTCATACGGAGAAACATCACCAGGAATCACATGAAGCAGATTTGTTAAAAACTGATTTTATGGATTGGATAAATTGTGTAACAATTATGTCCAAAGGTACCATCTCGGCAAAGTAGAATTGATTACCGAAACAATATTTCTAAAGGTACTGAAACTTGGAACCGAAGCTGATTACTGAATCAAACTTCCTGGAGTTGGACCTGAAGCTCAACTGGTGGGGCACTTGAGCACTCAAGATCAAGCCCTACCATCTCGGCAAAGTAAAATTGATTACCGAAACATATTTCTAAAGGTACTGAAACTTGGAACCAAAGCTGATTACTGAACCAAACTTCCTGCAGTTGGACCTGAAGCTCAACTGGTGGGGGCACTTGAGCACTCAATATCAAGCCCTGCAGGCCCCGAGCCGTGGCTCGACCACGTCCTATTTGTTACTTGCCAGCGACAGCATGCGCGTGAACATCACGAACAACGTTACCCTCCCCGCCGTGGACGAGGGGCTCCTGCCCCTATGTGCGGCCAGAAGCGGCGTGCTGCTAGTGCACCCCTACTTCTGTAACGCAGCCAATGCCATGCCGCTGGGTTGTAGGTCAGGGTCCACCGCGAGAGGTGATTCATGTGCGCACACCCTAACGCCGAGGTAGACGACCCAAGGATTTGCCCGGCATGCACTGAGGTGACACTGTGGCTCGTGGCGCTGCCCTTGCAAGAGGGTGATGGTGGCCATGGCCAGGGAGGACTTCCTGGTAGCCAAGGGGGTTTCAGGGCTTGGGCACATATATGACTGGACGACGACGCGCTGGATCTCAGGGGCAGTGGCTTGAAGATGGTCATTGCAGCACGGTGCAAGGATGCCGATGGTAGTGGTGGAGACGTGAGGTACTGTCTTAATTGGGTAAGAAGCAGGCGGTGGTGCGGGAGGAAGTGGCGCAGCTATGGAACTTCTTATAGGAATGTACATCGGCGAAGCGGCTAGGATTTGACGGGAGTTTTTAGTGAGAGTACCGGACGGGTGGAGAGAAGCGAGAGGATCGAAGAACCAAACCAGATAAATATCAAGCGGTTAGGTGGTGAGAATGCAGTAGGCACACTCAAATCATACCCCATCAAATCCCCAGAATTACAGGTGTCTCCCCTCGTAAATCAGTCAGGTGCTGAAAAAAATCTTTAAAAAGGAGAGAAGGATTCCTACCAGATGTAGGGTCTTGCTTATACTCTCATACCTGGTTTGAAGTTGGCTGGTGTAATTGCTTTTTCTTAAAAGGTGATTTGTCTTCGTATTTTCCGACATAATTTTGGTTGTCGTCAACATCATGGAGGAAATGTTTACATCTCTGTCCATAATTTCTAACTACATCAGCTGACCCCTTCCAAAAGTTCATATGATTAGGTCAGAACAACGTAAAATGTTGCAAGGATAGAGCACATAAAGTATGACTGTGCTTGCATTTGGATCCTGCTTGCTGGTGTTACCTGAAATAAATTATGTGGCAAGCCCCCCACCCCCACCAATTAGTTCATGATCATAAGGATGCTCAACTGCCTATTGATGACTTTTCTCTGAATCAACCTCAATATTACGAATTCTCATGCAATTGTAGACTGATTAGCATCTCATAGTTATGCTACCTGTGCGAATTTCAGTGAATTATCTTGTTGCCCTCTTAAACAGACTGCTTGCACACTTGCATGTTTTTCTGTAGCTGCTTTTGATTCTAAGATATTGTGCTAGTATGCTCTTGGTTTGTTGCTGACATTGTTTTGCATGTTTCTGTCCTTCACAGGTGGTTGTGCCGATTATTGACTGGCAATCAAGAACTTTCAGCCGACCAGTTATTCTTCTAATATGTTTTGGTGCAATCGCTTTATTCCCAAGTGTCTTGATACCTTCTTCTCCCTTTATGTGGATTGCGGGGATGACCTTTGGATATGGTTATGGCTTTATGATAATTACAACGGCGATGAGCATAGGCATGTCATTACCATTTTGTATAGGATCTGCGTTTCATTCCAGAATACACGTGAGGCTCTCAGTCCCATCTTTTCAGCTATGTTTTATCCAGATAGTACATGAAACCAGTCTGTGTCTTCATATTTTATGGAAATAATGGTTGATGGTTGTCATGCAGAGATGGTTGGAAAAATGGCCGAAGAAAGCTGCTTTTGTTAGACTTGCTGGTGAAGGAGATTGGTTCCATCAATTTAGGGCAGTTGCTTTACTTAGGATTTCTCCATTTCCATATATAGTTTTTAACTACGCTTCCGTGGCTACAAATGTCAAATATTGTCCATATATAGTTGGTTCAATGGCGGGAACCATACATGAAACCCTCCTTGCAATTTATAGGTTTGTACCTCTTCCACATTTTGCCTTCTGTAGGTAGTCAGTCAGTATTTTATTGAATCCATTTGCAAATAGTTCACGAATAACTTGATTGTATCTCACCCAATCTGCTTTTTACGGAATTGGAATGATGATGCGCACCTATACCTTTTGCTAGCATAAATTTCGTTAAACATCCTTTATGAGTTTTTGCCAATGCAAAATCTGCTTTGTGAGTTGAACTTTGCCATGGAGGGTAGAAATTTTGTCGGCACCTTTCTTCATTTCTAATCTTCTATGCGATCAATCTAGTTCTAGTGTTTCAGGCAGCACATCCCTCCGACGTACAAATCCAAATTTTCCACCTGAGCTCTTGGTTTACAGTGTGTGTGTGTGTGTGTGTGTGGGAGAGGGGGGGTGGGGGGTGGGGGTGGGGTTGTAATATTCATAGTTGGATGCAGTATGAGAAATAATGTACTTGCATGAGCTCCTGTCCTTGGTGATAAATAAGATGGTCTCGCAGGAATTATATCTAGCTGTTTCAGAATTATGTATCTTGTTCTATACATGTAAACATATATGCCTGGTTTAATTATCTTTCTGTGGTATGGGTAAATTAATTTTGTCGATATTTGTTGTGAACAGTGGGAAGCTCGTTCAAAGCTTGGCTGCGGCGACTAGCCAAGGGTCTTTCTTGTCAGTGGATCAGATCATCTACAATGGAATTGGCTTTGCGGTTGCTGCAGTTTCCACTGCTGCAATAACTATTTATGCGAAAAAGGCGCTCCAAAAATTGCAAGCCGAGGATGAGCTATGTTGATATCCTTGCTCCGGATCAAATCTTGATGCTAGGTCCCCTCCAGGTGTAAACTACAGACATGCACTACTAATCTTTCAATCGTCAACAACCTGCAACAGTTGTAAAGAAAATAGAGATCCAGAATCACTTCCCTTCTCTCTTCTTTTGGTTTTGTTTTAAGTAGAGAAAGAACTGTCAAAATTAAGAACTTCAATCAATTTACGAACCGGGGCCTGTGCAATGTTATATTTCAAGCTGCTTAAGGTGAAATTATCTTTGTTTTGTTTATTGACGAAGAAAAATACGAGAACCATTTTAACCATATGTGATGCACATAGTTTGCCTTTCGGTTCAACTTTGTTATTCGAACCAAAATGCACACTTAGTGAATAATAGTTGGATATTTCTTTTTTCAATAAAGGATGGATTTTATTGACTTGTAATGTTGTATCAAGAGAGTACAATCATCAAGAATACACACCTGGCCTCTGCACAACTAAGTGCACATAGTTAACATGAATATACAAAAAAAAAAGGAAAAAAAAGCAACCTCCAAAAGCGAAGCAGCTCAAGCATGCATAGCCCTGCCGAAGTAGCTCAAGCATGCGTTAGCAACCAACACCATCAACACCAACCCACATCAATTACTGCACCCGCATAGTGCGAATGGTGCTTCAACAACCCCCACCGATCACAACACCCGAACTGTGGGAAAAGTGCTTCAGTAACGACGACTTCAAGAACGACGCACAAGCGCCGTCGTCGCGAGATCCAACATGATCTTGGGTTCATCCGGAAGAAGAAGTACGAGCAAAGTCAAGACAATGCCTCCAACAAGGTTATGATGTGGAACACCACCATTGCCAGGTAGAATCAGTGCAGTCAGACCTAGAGTTTTCACTCCAGAGCTCGAGACCCTGTGCTCAGTAGCACCACCAAACTTAAGTCACCGTCGCCCCCACTATCAAAGCATGAGTCACCATTGCAAACAAGATTGCCATGCTTCACCAGTCATACACGCTCACAACCCTGATATGGGCATCACACAAAATGGGCATACAACGTATATGAGGAGCGGGCCAGGACACGCCCGCTGGCATCAACAAGGTCACGATGCCGCCAAGAGCCCATGCAAGGGGCCATTTGGTAGCCTGAAGTCCTCGATAGTGATCGTACGCAGGCTATAAACAAACACCAGGTCGGGCCGGGTTTCGGGTCGGGCTTGTAAAAGCCCGACTCTTCCTTTCTCAAGCCCGAGCCCGGCTCAAAGCCCGAAATACACTCTGTTTTCAAGCTAGGAGCCCGAAAGCCCGGCCCGAACATTGTTTTCTAGTGTACACACGTGCAAGCCCGACCCGAAGCCCGAAAGCCCGACCCAAAATATAGAAAAGGAGAAGCCCGAGCCTGGCCCAAACTACGTTCCGGGCTATAGGATCGACAATATGTCTAGAAGAGGGGGGTGGGTGGGTGATTAGACTACATGACCAAATAAAAATCTAGCCTTTTCCCAATTTCAAGTCTTGGTAGATTTTAGCAACTTAGCACAAGTCAAGCAATCAACCTACACATGCAATTCTAAGAATGTAGCAGCGAAAAGTAAAACATTGCATATGAAGGTAAAAGGGAAGGGTTTGGAGAGGGCAAACGCAATGTAGACACGAAGATTTTTGGCGTGGTTCTGATAGGTGGTGCTATCGTACATCCACGTTGATGGAGACTTCAACCCACGATGGGTAATGGTTGCGTGAGTCCACGGAGGGCTCCACCCACGAAGGGTCCACGAAGAAGCAACCTTGTCTATCCCACCATGGCCATCACCCACGAAGGACTTGCCTCACTTTGGTAGATCTTCACGAAGTAGGCGATCTCGTTGCCCTTACAAACTCCTTGGTTCAACTCCACAATCTTGACTGAGGCTCCTAAGTGACACCTAACCAATCTAGGAGACACCACTCTCCAAAAGGTAATAGATGGTGTGTTGATGGTGAACTCCTTGCTCTTGTGCTTCAAATGATAGTCTCCCCAACACTCAACTTTCTCTCACAGATTTGACTATGGTGGAAAGATGATTTGAGTGGAAAGCAACTTGGGGAAGGCTAGAGATCAAGATTCTTGTGGTAGGATTGAAATGTCTTGGTATCAACACATGAATAGGTGGTTCTCTCTCAGAAAATGAGTAGTGGAAGTGTAGGCACGTTCTGATGGCTCTCTCTCTCAAATGGAGAAGGGGTGGAGGCGTATATATAGCCTCCACACAAAATCTAACCGTTACACACATTTGACCCAACTCGGTCAGACCGAATAGAAGAACTGGGTGAGACCGATTTGATTCAAAATGTGAACATTCAGAATCTCAGTGGGACCGACATGATCAACTCGGTGGAACCGATGTGCTAGGGCTAGGGAAAAACCTCATCTCAGTAAGACCGATCGCTTGAGCTCGGTGAGACCGATTTCAGCAATTAATCAAACAGAGAGTTGGTCAAGCAAACTCGGTGGGACCGATCGCTCATTTCGGTGAGACCAAAATGTTACGAAAAGGAAAAAGAGAGTTTGCAATGCGAACTCGGTGGGACCGGTCGCTCCTTTCAGTGAGACCGAAATGTTACGAAGGGAAACAAAGAATTTGCAAAGCCATCTCGGTGAGACCGAGAGGCGTATATGTGTGACCGAATTGATTAGGGTTTCTGGCTATGGCTATGTCAAGTGAACTCGGTGGCGCCGGATAGATCAAATCTGTGGGGCCGAGTTTGACTTCAGGTTTTGGACATATGTGGAAATGAGAAAGTGGCTGAGGGTTTTGGAGTAATATCACTAAGCACTTGAGCAAGTAGACCATTAAGCAAGACCTCATCCCCTTTTGATAGTATTGGCTTTCCTATGGACTCAATGTGATCTTGGATCACTAAAATGAAAAGTGAAGAGTCTTGAGCCTTTGCCAATCTTTGTCCTTAGCATTTTGAGGGGTCCACATCTGTAGTCCATGCCATGCCAACCATTGAACTTTTTGAAACATTTAACTTGAATGCTTATTAGTTCAATGAGCTATATGTTGTTATGAATTACCAAAATCACCCGGGGATTAGTTGCACTTTCAATCTCCCCCGTTTTGGTAATTGATGACAACATATAGATCAAAGCCGCGCCAAATGATAATATTAATGAAATACATCGTCGCTTTGAGAAGTATGTGATAGGCAATAGCTCCCCCTAAATTTGTGCATTATTTAAAATTTGCTTTTGAATGCAAATGCATAATCGATTAGGATCATGGGTTACTCTTCCATGTCACATACATCTTGGTGGAGCGCTCAAAATGATAATATATAAAAAAACATGTACTCATCACCAAGGGCAAACATGATTGGTCATATACATATCATCAAGCAAGCAAACATTTAAGCATAATATGATCAAACACATGATCATATAAGTATCTCACACACAAGCACAAATAATGTAGCATGCAAACGATCAAACAAAAATGACTAAGTAGCAAGAGAGGCAACAAAAGACAAAACTCTCTCTCTCTCTCGAAGCCTAATGATCTATACATCTTCTCCCCCTTTGGCAACAAGTTACCAAAAAGCTTGAAAATGCATAGTGCTATACAACACTCCAGGCACGATCTCCGGGAGCTTCTGAAGGGGTCTTTTGGCTGGTTGCTCCGGTGTGCATAGATGGCGTTGAGAGGAGTCCTTTAACAAAAGCATCTGTAGAAGTTTGTGGAGATGGAGGAGTTGAGAACGGAGGAATCACTGGAGCAGTTGCTGCAGGTGCTGACTTTGTTGACCTGGGATCACTAGCAACTGGCACAACTGAAAACCTTTGTGCCCTAGGCACTTTCTGAAAAGCATATATGGTTGGTCCTTCTTCCTTGTCCTCAAACTCTTCTTGGATCTTCTTCATAGTTGATTGGATCTCAGTGACCTTCACATCTAAATTATAAATCTTTTGCTCAATGATCCTTTCAAGACTCTCTTGATTTTGAGTCAGGGTGGCCAATCCCTTCTCAATCCTCAAAGTAGCCTCAATAGATAGCTGAGTTGATCCTATTTGGTCTTTAGGATCACATGTGAAGCATCTGGAGCACTAGCTGGCTTAGCTACTTTCTCTGCCTTTGCTTTCTCTCTCTTCTCCTGGGCTTCTGCACATGTTGGATGGGAGGCATCCATGACAACTTCATTGTCCTTAAAGTCTGGCCTCAGGGGAAGATGCTCTTTGTCAAGTAGATATGTCCCTTTCCCCATCTTGGAGTTCATGAGCATCTGAATGTGAGGGTCATATCCACAAGATCTCTTTTGATCAACTGCCGTCCTCTTTATTGTTTCAACAATGAGAGTCATGACCTTGAACTTCTGTGGCACATCAAAAAAAATGCAGCAAGTTGATAGAATGGCCACGAATCATCCTATGATCTCCTGACTTGGGCAGCAAAGTGTGCCTCAGAATGGTGTTGATAGTGGGTAAGCCAGAGAGAAGATAGTAGATGGATCCAAATTTATGAGTCTCCAAAGCCTTATCAGGAATTTCCTGGTACATATGTGCCATAGAATTGTGGTCCTTCCTGGGCTTTGCATACACATCAATGTCGTTCTCTTCTTCAGCAGGGGCATTGATCAACTTGGCCCATTCAGCAACAGTAGACTGATATCTTGTGCCTTTAGTCATCCAGACTATCTTGCCATCTGGATAGAAGTGTGCAGTGGAGTAGAATTGCATAATCATCTCATCATTCCACTTTGTCAGCTTTTGTCCAACAAACTTGTCAACATCATTCAGTCTGAAGCTGTCATGTACTCCAGGGAAGTAATCAACATTGTTATCAATATATTTCCAGTCAACCCACTTCATATCACAGACAATGGGCTTCTTGTCCAGCAGCACAGTTTCACAGAAGTCCTGCTATTCCTTGGTGTGGAATCTATAGTCAATAGCAATCCTCCTCATCACAGCATAAGGATTAGACTGTCTCCACAGTATCAGTCCTGCATCCTTTTTGTCCTTCATGTTTTTATCAATGGGATGGTTATCATCATGATCTGGTATCTTAGACTTCAGCTTTCTGAGCACTTGATGTTCTTCTTCTTCTTGAACTTCAGGCACTGGGGCCTTGTTCTTCTTAGCAGCAGAGATATTCCTGGTGGATCTCTTTGGTGCAGATGGCTTTGAAGCTTGAGCAGCAGCAGGCTTGGGGGCTATCTTGGGCTTAGATGGAGCAGCCCCAGACTTGATAGCATCCCCCATAAGCTTCTGGGTCTTTGCAGGAGGTGCAACAGGCTCTTCCTCCTCTTCTTCATCTTTAGATTCTCTGATCATAGAAGGCTTGCCAATGAATTTAGACATAGTCTTCTTGACTCTTTCTTTCCTTTTCTTTCCTCCAGCAGCCTCTTCTTCACTTGGTTCAGCAGTAGCTTGAGTTGAGGCTCTGGCTTTGGACATGGGAATTCTCTTGGCAGGTGCTTTCTTGTGCATGCCAGGCCTGGTGGAGGCAACAGTGCCAAATTCCTTCTTGACAACTTTCTTCTTTGAGGTTACTTCCTCAACTTCAAAATCCTCATCCTCTAAGTCAGAAGTTCTCTTCTTCCTTTGCCTGACAATGGCCTTAGGCAGATTGCTTGGAGTGCTTCTACTTCCTTCATCAAAGCTGTTGTTGGAGGGACTAGTGCCCTCACTTAGATTTGCTTGCTCCTCTGACCTGTTCTGACTATCACTGTTGTCTGACATCTCTGAAACTGTCTTTGTGAATAGATAGGTATAGGTAGAGTAGATGAGCATCACAAAGCACAACTATTTTGGCAAAAAGTTAACACAAAAACTCAATTTTAGTTTTCTGCAGGAAGCATTTTGGAGCTACCGATTTGTACAACTCGATGACACTGAAGCAGCTGTAGACTCTAAACATGCGATTTCGGTCAGACCGAGATGCAGTTTGGTGACTTCGAGATGCTAGGGTTTCACAAAGTCAGTGATTTCGGTCATACTGATCCATACACTTCGGTCAGACCGAGTAGTACATGTGCAATGGCCTGAGCCAAATCGGTGAGACCGAGACTTTTAGATCGGTTGGTTCGAGATGAGTTCTGCGGAAACCTAACCCTAAGTTTTTGCATTAAATCTGATCTAAAGGAAGTTTTAGGTGGATAGATTAATCTCAATCATGGAAAGAAACTTGGCATTGATCTTTGTGCAAGAATCAGAGTTAAAGAAAGCACAAAGAGATCGAGTCCGTACCCTAACTTGGCGACGAACTCGCTACGACGACAACAACAATGGAGATTCCTGTTGATGGCGGCGGAGACCAGCAGCAGGAGGTTGTTGGTGACGAGAAGACGATCCGGAGACCAGGAGGGGCGGTAGAGCTGGGTAGGCGCGGTTGAGAGTTTGAAGAAATTTCCAAAGTGCAACCCACGGAGTATATATATCCAGTCACTGTCGGTGTGACCGACTGGAACGACTCGGTGGCACCGATATGCAAAACTGTGAGAAGTTACTGCAACTAGGTGTGACCAAACTGTTCTAATCGGTTGCACCGAGGTGAAAACCTAGATCAACCTAATGATTTCTGTGAGATCGAATATGGTGGATCGGTCTGACCGAGGTGCATTAAGAGGTTTTTGAAAGTTTAAGTCCTTGACGGATCTGTGGCTCCGAGTGCTCCTCACCCCGAGGGTCCAAATTCAACTTCTTGTTCAAACTTTGTGATGTAGAAAGAATAGAGATTGAGACGAGAAAAATCATAGATAGCTAGAGTGAGTACTTAGGCATTCTTGTCCATCCATTTGGCAAAAAGAAAAACCAAACAATCAAATCAACAAATGGATGTCCTCGAATGGAGAAAATTATGCAACCAACATGCTCACACAATAAGATAGCAAATGAAATATGTGGCAAAGCACGCACAAACACTCTAGCATCTATCAAGCAATTGGCGATGACTAGGTCATCTATATATGAGCATATTGACTTAGGAGTCAAATGAGAACATTTGATCACAGGTTATACTCATCGTTCAACCACAAGTGGGGTTACCACTTTTACATAAAGCATTGTTGTGTTCACACCATTAGAGTTGCTTTAGCTCAATCTTAGAGTAAAGCCCCCCTAGATGTGATATCCCCTTTTAGAGGGATGAACTAACCTTGGGTTTTGTCGATGATGACTTCATGTAGATGTTGAAGATGTGGATGCTCAATGTTGATGTAGATCATTTGGAGCAATCCATTGGAGTGAGTTGCACTTTCAATACCTAAATGGGTTAGTCCCACAATGAACAAACAAGGATATCCATAGACATAGAGTGAAGTACACATGTGATGATGTCCATGAAATAATTTGGTTACCTTGTACCTTGACTTACTAATAAGAGGGTTTGTGACTCCTTGAACTAGTGCAAGATGTGGAACTTGATTGCACTTGTCCTTGCCAATATGAATATGAGTGAAGTACGTTGGCGGAGTCACCATAGAGAACTCTCTAATTCTTCTTCTTTGGGATCCACATCAACTTGATGGGAATCCTTGGAGTTGTAGTAGTACTTGATGAAGTAGAACTTGATGTAGTCTTGGGAACCCACTTGACAAGGCCTTTGGAGCTTCTTCAAATGCATCAATCTCCTCTTGAAGCTTGTCCTTGCCTTTTAGCTTGTGGTCTTGTGGTGGAAGATCATCTTGAGCTTGTGTTCCTTTGAAGGAAGTAGGGTCATACTTCTCTTTTTGAGGAACAAACTTCGTCTTGGGGTATTGATCTTCTTCCCACTCAACTCCATTGGCATTGAACTTTCGTTCAAAACCAACACCTTGATTCTTTCGGTGCCTTCCTTGCTTGCGTACAATTTATTCGAATTGCTTACTTCCGGCAAGGCTCTTGTAAACACCTTTCTCTATAATTCCCTTCAATAAGCTATTTTCTTGCTCAAGTGTAACTTGGCTAAGAGAATCATTAGTGGAATCAAGAGAACTACTAGAAGCAACAATATCGGATTTAGCATGATTATTGTTACTACTAGAAGAAGAATCTTTCTTACTCTTGTTGCTCGATTTTACTTGTGGCATGTAAGTAGATAAGAGTAAACTCTTGGCAATGTAAGAAGAACTTTTCTTCCGAAGATCATTATTGATATGCTTTCAAGAACCCATGTTCTTGCTCTAAGTTGAGCTTTTCAAAGCGTAGCTTCTTATGAGTTTTTAAAAGTTCTCGATTATCCTCTAAAGTAGTTTCATGAGCTAACTTAAGAGTGTTTAGTTCTTTAGTTAGACGCTCAATCTCCTTAGTATCATTGTCATTCGTTTCATCTTGATTAGCATGATTAATAGCAATTTCATCATAGTTTTCATCACTAGCATTGTCAACAAGCAAATCATCATCACCTAGCAAATCATCTTCATCACTATTGAAATCAATATACTCGGGGTGTGATACCTTAGGGCCTTTAGCCATGAAGCATATTCCAATTCCTTCATTTGATGAGTCAAATATGTCATAGGAGTTGGTTGACACAAGTGCAAGACCGGCAACACCCTCATCTTGAGTATATTCGTAGTCAGAGTGATAACTTCTCTCGGAGTGGTTGTCGGAGTCGGAACCGGATACCCATTCACCAACATGAGCTTGATGTCTTCGTTTTGTGTAGCTCCTTGATGACTTGTCCTTCCTTTCTGAATCTTTGCTTCCGCGAGAGGGTCTTCATTCATAACGATCATCTCTACTCCTTCTCTCTCTTGGAGGTGATTCATCTCTTCTACTTCTTCTTTTAGGTGAGTCTTCTTTTATTTTGTAGGGAGCCGTACACTCATTGGAGTAGTGTTTGGGTCTTCCACAATTTTAGCAATTTCTATCATGACTAGAAGATCTTTTGTCATTGTAGGACCTTGACTTGGAGCTTCTCTCTTTGTTTCTACTCGTGTAGACTTTGTTGAAGTTCTTCACCATTAGACTCAGTTCTTCATTGAAGACTTGTTTGTCACTTGATGTGGCAGGAGCATCCCATGAAGCTTTATAAGCACCACTAGACTTGTTGTGAAGCTCTTCCTTATCCTTGAGTGACATCTCATGAGCAAGTATTCTTCCAATGACTTCCGTTGGCTTGAGATCTTTGTAATTGGGCATCATTTGGATCAAAGTGCACACGGTATTATATTTTCCATCCAATGCTCTTAGGATCTTCTTGATGATGAATCTGTCGGTCATCTCTTCACTTCCTAAGCCGACAATCTCATTTGTGATGAGAGCAAGCCTAGAGTACATTTTAGCGACACCTTCACCATCCTTCATTTTGAACTTGTCAAGTTGACTTTGAAGCACATCCAATTTGGATTCCTTGATGGACTCGGTACCTTTGTGCATATCAATCAAAGTATCCCAAATTTCCTTTGCATTCTCAAGACGGCTGATTTTGTTGAATTCTTCGGGGCACAATCCATTGAAGAGGATATCGCAAGCTTGTGCATTATACTGCAGCATCTTCAATTCTTCCGTAGTTGCTTCACGATTTGGTTCTCTTCCATCGAAGAATTCACCTTGCAAACCAATACACACAAGAGCCCAAACGGTGGGGTTATGTCCAAGAATATGCATTCTCATCTTATCCTTCCAACTAGCAAAATTAGTACCATCAAAGTATGGACCTCTACGGTGGTAATTTCCCTCGTTAGATGCCATACTCTCCTAGGTTGTGAAACCAAGGCTATGATCACCAAAAGCTATGGAAATCAAGGCAAATGGAGATCAAAGCTCTGATACCACTTGTAGGATCGAAAGTATGTCTAGAGGGGGGGGGGTGATTAGACTACTTGACCAAATAAAAATCTAGCCTTTTCCGAATTTTAAGTCTTGGCAGATTTTAGCAACTTAGCACAAGTCAAGCAATCAACCTACACATGCAATCCTAAGAGTGTAGCAGCGGAAAGTAAAACATTGCATATGAAGGTAAAAGGGAAGGGTTTGGAGAGGGCAAACACAATGTAGACACGGAGATTTTTGGTGTGGTTTCGATACGTGGTGCTATCGTACATCCATGTTGATGGAGACTTCAACCCATGAAGGGTAACGGTTGCGCGAGTCCATGGAGGGATCCACCCACGAAGGGTCCATGAAGAAGCAACCTTGTCTATCCCACCATGGCCATCTCCCATGAAGGACTTGCTTGACTTTGGTAGATCTTCACGAAGTAGGAGATCTCCTTGCCCTTACAAACTCCTTGGTTCAACTCCACAATCTTGACAGAGGCTCCCAAGTGACACCTAACCAATCTAGGAGACGCCACTCTCCAAAAGGTAATAGATGGTGTGTTGATGATGAACTCCTTGCTCTTGTGCTTCAAATGATAGTCTCCCCAACTATCAACTCTCTCTCATAGATTTAGCTATGGTGGAAAGATGATTTGAGTGGAAAGCAACTTGGGGAAGGATAGAGATCAAGATTCTTGTGGTAGGATTGGAATGTCCTGGTCTCAACACATGAGTAGGTGGTTCTCTCTCAGAAAATGAGTAGTGGAAGTGTAGGCATGCTCTGATGGCTCTCTCTCAAATGGAGAAGGGGGTGGAGGGGTATATATAACCTCCACACAAAATCTAACCGCTACACACATTTGACCCAACTCGGTCAGACCGAATAGAAGAACTCGGTGAGACCGGTTTGGTTCAAAATGTGAACGTTAGGAATCTCGGTGGGACAAACATGATCAACTCGGTGGTACCGATGTGCTAGGGCTAGGGCAGAACCTCATCTCGGTGAGACCGATCACATGAAATCGGTGAGACCGATTTCAGCAATTAATCAAACAGAGAGTTGGTCAAGAAAACTCGGTGGGACCGATCGCTCATTTCGGTGAGACCAAAATGTTACGAAAAGGAAACAAAGAGTTTGCAATGCAAACTCGGTGGGACCGACCGCTCGTTTCGGTGAGACCGAAATGTTATGAAGGGAAACAGAGAGTTTGCAAAGCCATCTCGGTGAGACCGAGAGACGTATCGGTGTGACCGAATTGATTAGGGTTTCTGGCTATGGCTATGTCAAGTGAACTTGGTGGCATCAGATAGATAAAATCGGTGGGGCCAAGTTTGACTTTAGGTTTTGGACATATGTCGAAATGAGAAAGTGGCTGAGGGTTTTGGAGTAATATCACTAAGCACTTGAGCAAGTAGACCATTAAGCAACACCTCATCCCCTTTTAATAGTATTGGCTTTCCTATGGACTCAGTGTGATCTTTGATCACTAAAATGAAAATGAAGAGTCTTGAGCCTTTGCCAATCTGTGTACTTAGCATTTTGAGGGGTCCACATCTCTAGTCCATGCCATGCCAATCATTGAACTTTCTGAAACATTTAACTTGAATGGCTATTAGTTCAATGAGTTGTATGTTATTATGAATTACCAAAACCACCCAGGGATTAGTTGCACTTTCATGGGCTGCAAAACAAGGCCCGAGTCCGGCCCAAACAACAAGCTCGACCCGACCTAGATTTCTTGGGCCGGGTTTTCCATGCCCGAGTCTAAGAGAAAGACCATCGGTATCGCCAAGAACCCACGTAGGGCCATCCGACAACCTTGCTCTATATTCATAGGAGTGATTCGACGATGGCTTAGGATCAGACGTCGAGAATGCATGCATGTAGAACTGTCAGGGAGGCCTCTTAGGGCATGATCAACCATCGTCCATCGCCTGTGCTATGCTCACGTCATCCAACCAGTGGCACATACCTCCGGTTCCCCTCCACCATGCACATAACCAAGCAACCACATGCCACACCTACGCCGATCCACCACTACCGCCCACCTTGTATCCGCCGTCGAACGTAGTATGCTCGCCGCCAAGATCGCCACCACTGCAAGCCGGACCAGACTGGATCTCCGCATCGTCTACTAGCAGCCAATGTGCGTGACAGTGAACGCTGCCACCACCCACCTTGAATGCGACCAAACGACACCTTCGGTGTTACAACCCAAGTTAGATGGCTGAGAGCCTTCGAATTTGAGGGAGAGGAGTTGCAGAGGGCCGGAGACGAACGACAACAATGCCGGACGAGTTCGACCACCAAAAGCAAAAGCCAGCGCCGTACTTTTCCTAGGAGCCATTGCCACAAGCCACCACCAGGAGCATGCGCCACACTGCCCTGCCTGCCGCCGAAGAGAGAAGCCAGCCACGCTCAATGCATGAATGCAGCCAAGGAGCCACGAGTAAACACCTCGAAGACTTGACCTGCAGATCCATACCAGCGCTTTCGTGCTCCGTGACTAGATCATGTAACACCACCGCTCGCTGTCGTGGAGCACCAACAGTTACTACAGGAGGGGGGATGATACGAGGTGCCGCAGTTAATTTAGAGCAAGGCACGGCTTTAACAAAATGTTGTATTCCATGTACTGTGTAAATTTTGCAGCACTCCGCTTGCCTAGCCATGGAGAAACAAACAGACGCAACTTAGAATTACCCGTCATATTGATTACTGCACAATAACCAAAGCGCATAACTATTTTTGTATTCAAGTGGCATTGTAACTTGACCAAAATGGTATATACATAATAAAAACTTTATCATGTTCCTCTTGTTGTCACCTGTAGTGTCCGAAGACTATGCAACACACGAGTTTGTTTTCTATTGAACACATACATTAAGTTAATTGCACTCATTTTTGTAGAGGAGATGTTTTTTTCTTATAAAAAACCACGTCATTACTGCATAACCAAAGTGACCAACAAGTGGCAGCCGCCCCTAACAGGACTTGTCATTTTAGGTCCTTCCTAATGCCCCATAGCCAACCACCCAAAATATGAGACATACTTTGAGGTGGTAACAACCCTGAAGCCACATGTATAACAGACCATACGACCCATGGAAAGTGACATCCAAAGCAAAGGTGTCAAACACTCTCATCTTTGTGACAAAAGCAACATTTTTGGCTATGCTTGTCTTTCAATGCAAGGCAATTCAATGGTATGGCCAATCTCATTGCTCAGACAGGCGGAGGGTGAGGCAAGACCGAGTGAAGGCTCCCCTTGTGGCCATTGGCCGAGGCAGACAACAACAACTGTGACGCCCTTGGGCACTGCTTTTTTATTGACAACACCGTTAAGGCATGGTGCTCTCCTTCTATCCAGAGCACCGTTGGAGTCCAATTTTTGTCTATTTTCACCAGGATGTCATTTTTGGATGTGTTTGGGAATTTAAGGAAGGAACATCAAGATTAGGTGATAAAAATCACGTCATAAGCATGATAATGTATTACCATAAGGCCGGTCATAGTGGGGAGTAACTTAGACTAGTGTCATGCATATGACACTAGTCTAAGTTACTACCTTCATAATGCAAAGTAACATAATAGTAGTATCATAGATGGCTTCATTTACTAGCTCATAGACTCATCTTGTCTTGGAAAGCGCTATGTTACAGTAACATATTATGTTACCACCTCTCATTAATTACTTGCCACATAAGCAGAATTTTCTCGAAGAGCGCTATGTTACTAGCTAAGTTACTCCCACTATGACCAGCCTAAAAGAATAAATCATTTTGGAGGAGGAAGAAGTCACTAGGAGGCGTCCACGATGATGGACGACGCATGGTACAAGAGCTGCCACTCATACCATGTGCCGTCACCGCCGCCTGGTCTACTCAACACCAAGCGATCCGATGATGGATTTAATTTGTAAAGACCCTAGAAACTTGTCCAGAACAAAGAATCCTAGCCTCCGGATGGCATCAGGAGGGGAATCGACTAAGAGGAGATCATCATTGCCATCACCCCATTCAAGGGGATGTCGACACCAATCATCTTCACTGCCATCCATCTCCATATCGTTATACTACCAAACCCTTGTGGATCAGTATGTATATTACCCGTTTGTTTCATCCATGTTTAGCATCACTATTCGTATGATGTTTATCGTATCCATGTGTGAATAGTTCCCTTAGTTCTCGGGGATATGGATGAACCTTGGTATGTATATGAGCCGAAAACATTAATAAGTATATGCGATTTTCTGTTGAATGTTTGGTTCAATAGCCTTCATGAATGTTGTGAAGATGCCCAGTCAGCATTTCTGCCGCAAGGTAATAGAGCATATTACTATCACTGTAGAGGTTAGGATGTTGAGGTAATTTGAGATGACAACAAAAGCCTTTCTGTCTCACCTTTGTAATGGATAGGGGAGTAACGGAGAACCCTTGGTGAGGATGCGTCCATGGGTAAACCCTTAATTGTTGTAGTGATAACCGGAGTGGGGAAACTACGGTAGTGACGTCGTGGTACAAAGTCTACCTCGAGTAGGACGATGCAGTAGCATGTGATATGTTAGACACATACCAATGGGAATTGTAGACCCGCATAGAACACTTCTGTTGGTACAATATCTTGCCCCTTGTTTTTGGAGATTGCTGTCAGAAACAATAAGGGACTAATTTGTTTGCTAATTCACACAGAGAAATAGTTCGTGGAGTACCGAGAAGAATTCTATATTCTTCCCTAATGTTTGAAGAACTTCATTGTGGAACATCTACATTTCGGAGAAGAAAGAGATAATTATTTGAGAAGAAAGTACACCGACAATACTGTGTGAAAGAGATGTCCTCTTGCAAGGACTTAGTCGTGGAGCCATCGCAACTAGGAAGCTTAAAGGGGTTAATTCAGGATAAAGGACATGAGAGATTACACTAGTTCGGCCCCTTACGGTGAAGGTAAGGCCTACGTCTAGTTGGGTTGGTATTGCTTGATGTTTCAATGACCAGGGAGCGAGATACGCTATGCCCGGTTCTTGATGAGTTGTTTCTTACCCTAAGCCGCCGGCGGGTCGTCCCCTTATATACACGGGTTGACGCCCTGCGGCTTACAGAGTCCCGGCCGGCTCATAAACAGTGTTTGGCTCGGTGACTAGTTAAATCTACCTTATGATACAAGTCATGCCATTATGGAGGTTTACTACGACGGGCCTTAAGTCGTTGGTGGGCTTTAAACCCTTTATTGAACCTCCATCTTCATACTTGGTCTTGGGCTTCTTCTGTTAAATCTCTCTTTGCATAACCCGACCCCTCATAGACGGCTTATACAAATAGTTACATCCCCAACAGATGACCCCCTAAAAATTATTGCTGATGCAAAGCAATTCTCATTTGGTGTGTCCAAAGAAGAATGACTATAGTCGAGAAGATTGAAGACGAAAAAAAGATGTATTATTCGTTTTCTGTTATTCTTCTTCTCTAATTTGAGTCATAGGGCCTCCGTACTATTAAGGGGTGTATAGGTTCTCTTGTGATGCCTAGCCGAAACCTATGCAAGACTGAGAGAAAACTCTTTGTGCACCAAAAGTTTACTTGCAATCCATATACGTTGTTCTTCTGGGCTGCAAGAGGTATCTTCCAGACTAAGGAGTTAGCATTACTTGTTCCTAAAGTAATGTTACTATTGTGCTCAAAATCCGACCGTTGGAAACATGTCGGTTGGCCATTGGCTGGGCTTCGTGTCCTAAATGGCCATTTCCCTTCAGGGAAGGCTACGACTATAAATAGCCACCCCACCAACTTTGTGAGTTGCCTGTTCCACTTGAGATTTTGAGAAGATTGATTGAGCATCCCGCTACTTGTGAGCTGCATTGGGATTTCCTCGAAGAGGAGATGATGATGCAGTACAATAGAGATAAGTATTTCCCTTAGTTAAGAGCCAAGGTTATCAATCGAGTAGGAGAAACACGCGAAACCTTGTTACCAGCACCTACACACAAAAGAGCAAATACTTGCACCCAACACGATCAAGGGGTTGTCAATTCCCTTGGCGGTTATTTGCAAGGATCAAATCGGATAGTGATAGATAGATAAATAAAACATAAAGTAAAATAAAGGTAAATAAATTGCAGCAAGGTAATTTTGAATTTTATATATGATAAAAGTAATACCCCGGGGCCATAGTTTTCACTAGAGGCTTCTCTCTCGAACAAAAAGCATATGGTGGGTAAACAAATTACTGTTGGGCAATTGATAGTAAAGCACATATTTATGACGATATTCAAGGCAATGATCATGCATATAGGCATCACGTCCGAGACAAGTAGACCGACTCCTGTCTACATCTACTACTATTATTCCACCCATCGACCACTATCCAACATGCATCTAGGGTATTAAGTTCATGAGAAATGGAGTAACGCCTTAAGCAAGATGACATGATGTAGACAAAGTAAACCCAAGCAATATGAATAAACTGCATCTTTTTATCCTTAATGGCAATATAAAAATATGTGTCATGCCCCATTTTGTCACTAGGATTGAGCACCGCAAGATCGAACCCATTACAAAGCACCTCTCCCATTGCAAGATAAATCAATCTAGTTGGCCAAACCAAATGGAGAGATCGAAGAGAAATACAATCTTATAGTAATCATGCATAAAAGACTTCACAGAAGACTCAATTAATATTCATGAATAATCTGATCATAAACCCACAATTCATCGGATCCCAACAAACACACCGCAAAAGAAGATTACAACGAGTAGATCTCCAAGAACATCGAGGAGAACATTGTATTGAAGATGAAAGTGAGAGAAGAAGCCATCTAGCTACTAGCTACGGACCTGTAGGTCTGTGGTAAACTACTCACATCGGAAGGGCAACAAGGTTGATGTAGAGGCCCTCCATGATCGATTGCCCGTCCATTAGGGTGCCAGAAAAGACCTCCATATGGGATCGTGGAAGAACAGAAACTTGCGGTGGCGGAAAAAGTATTTTGGTTGGCTCCCTGATGTATTGAGAATATTTGGGAATTTATAGAGGTGGAATTAGGCCGAGAGGTTCCACGAGGGGCCCACAAGCCTGGAGGGCATGCCCCCCCGAGCTTGTCACTCCCTCGTGGCTCATCAGGTCTACTCCCGAACCTTCCAGGGTCCCCTTTGGTGCAGACAAAATTAATTCAATTTTTTTCTCCATTTGGACTCTGTTTGATATTGATTTTCTAAAAAGCGAAAAACAAGCAAAAAATAGCAACCGGCACTGGGCACTAGGTTAATAGGTTAGTCCCCAAAAAATGATATATAATTGCATATAAAACATCCAAGATTGATACTATTATAGCATGGAACAATAAAAAATTATAGATATGTTGGAAACGTATCAAGCATCCCCGAGCTTAATTCCTGGTCATCCTCGAGTAGCTACATGATAAAAAATAGAATTTTTGATGTGAAATGCTACCTAACATGTCTATCATGTAATATTTCTTTCTACGGTATGAATATTTAGATCCAAATGATTCAAAGCCATGGATATAACACTATGGGTGGAATAGAATGCGGTGGTAGATATTAATTTGGAGAAGACAAATAGGAGAAATTCTCACATTGAAGTAGCTAATCAATGGGCTATGGAGATGCCCATCAGTTGATGTCAATGCAAGGAGTAGGGATTGCCATGCAACGGATGCACTAAGAGCTATAAGTGTATGAAAGCTCAAAACTGGAAACTAAGTGGGTGTGCATCCAACTTGCTTGCTCTAGAAGACCTCGGGCATTTGAGGGAGCCCATCATCGGAATATACAAGCCAAGTTCTATAATTAAAAATTCCTACTAGTATATGAAAGTGATTACATAGGAGACTCTCTGTATGAAAAACATGGTGCTACTTTGAAGCACAAGTGTAGAAAAAGGTAGTAACATTGCCCCTTCTCTCTTTTTCTCTTTTTTTCGGTGGGCTCTTTTTGGCCTCTTTTTCCTGGGCTCTTTTGGCCTCTTTTTTTATTTTCTCACTGGGACAATGCTCTATAATGAATAATGATTACCATCACACTTCTATTTACTTACAACAATTACAACTCGATACTAGAACAAAATATGACTCTATATCAGTGCCTCTTGTGGTGTACCAGGATGTGCAATGATCTAGCATAACATGTATAAAAAATGATGAATGGTGACTAAGGCACAAATACTGTGTCAGCTATATGATCATGCAAAGCAATATGACAATGATGATGTGTGTCATAATAACGGAACGGTGGAAGTTGCATGGCAATATATCTCGGAATGGCTATGGAAATGCCATAATAGGTAGGTATGGTGGCAGTTTTGAGGAAGATATAAAGAGGCTTATGTGTGATAGAGCGTATCATATGACAAGGTTTTGATGCACCAGCGAAGTTTGCACCACATTTCAAGTTGAGAAAGGGCAATGCATGGTACGGAAGAGGCTAGAAAATTGCGGAAATGTGATAGTGTGTATAATCCATGGACTCACATTAGTCATAAAGAACTCACATACTTATTGCGAAAGTCTATTAGCCCTTGAAGCAAAGCACTACTACGCATGCCCCTAGGGGTGAGGTTGGTAGGAGTTAACCATCGCGCGCCCTCGACCTTCACTCAAAGGAAGACACTCAATAATAAATCGTGCTCCAACATCTTAGTATAACGAGAGACTATACATGCATGTTTCGGGAATCACAAACCTTAACACCAATATTCTTACTAAACCACAATTACTCACTAGTACAACCCACATATCACCATCTCTATATCTCAAAACTATTGCAAGGAATCAAACTTATCATATTAAGTGTCTACATGAAAGTTTTTATTATATCCCTCTGGAGTGCCTATCATATTAGACCAATTTCATAACCCATGCATATTGCCATTAGTATTTATTAAACTCTCAAAATGATATAAGTGAAGCATGAGTGTGCAACTATTTATTTAAAATATAACCACCATCGTGCTCTAAAAGATATAAGTGAAGCATAAGAGAAACTTCCTAGCTCAAAAGATATAAGTGAAGCACAAAGAGTATTCTAACAAATCACGAATAAATATGTGTCCCTCTCAAAAGGCGTGTCCAGCAAAGATGATTGTGGCAAACTAGAAAGAAAACAAAGCAAAGACTCATATAATACACGACGCTCCAAGCAAAACTCATATCATGTGATGAATAAAAATGTAGCTCCAAGTAATTTACCGATGGTTGGAGAAGAAAGAGTGGATGCCATCCGGGGCATCCCCAAGCTTAGAGCCTTGGATGTCCTTGAATATTACCTTAGGGTTCCTTGGGCATCCCCAAGCTTAGGTTCTTGCCACTCCTTATTCCTTCATCCATCGCGATCTCACTTAAAACTTGAAAACTTTAGCACACAAAACACAACAAAAAATTGTGATATCCGTTAGTACAACAAGCAAATCATACACTTTAGGTACTGTTTTCAACCTATTTATAATTTATTATTGCATAATACCTAATGTATTCTAACTTATTCTCCATGACTTATACCCCCTAATACAATCCATAGATTCATTAAAACAAGTAAACTATGCAACAAAAATAGAATTTGTCAAAAACAGAACAGTCTGTAATGATCTGGAAAATGACTATACTTCTGTAGCTCCAAAAGTTATGAAAAATTAGGAAAACGTGAGAAATTTTTATATCAATTATGTTTTATAAAATTCAGAATTTTATCATTTTTCAGTAAATTTAAACAATTCTGCTACTAGGCGAAAAAGTTTCTATTATTTCACAGAATCAAATCAACTATCGACCAAATCATCCCAAAGGATTTACTTGGCAAAGACACTAATTTAAACACAAAATCACAACCATAACCGTAGCATAATTGTGTGCACACTCAAATTCGCAAAACAAAAAGGAAAAATAAAGATAACTATTGGGTTGCCTCCCAACAAGCGCTATTGTTTTACGCCCCTAGTTAGGCGTAATGCATATGTTCCAGTGTTGTCATCCTTAATTTCCAATTCCTCAGTTACACAACCGCGCTTCCTAGAAGGCTTAACATGAATATTTTTAAATAACACACTCCTAGGGACAAAGTTGAGGAATTCATTCTCATAGACGGGTTCCTTTATTAAATCGATGAAGTCGGGATGAACACTAATCATTTTAAGATCCTCACTCCCATTACTAGATGTGGTGCCCTTGTTCTTAGAACATACATAAACTTGCAATTATTACTAGGAGGTGTCCTTTAAATATTTTTAACGAAGAAAAAGCGGAACCCAAATTATTAATAACTTCTTCCAACTTATCAATTCTAGCGGGACTTTGTTCTATCTTTCATTGATTATTGGTTCCTTCTCCTTTAGAATTTTCAAAGTAGTTCCCACCTTCGATCCAAATTGAGTAATATGATTATGAAACTTTTTATCTAAATTATCTATATGTTCTATGGTAAGCATTTTATTTTCAATAGCTTCCAATCTTTGCATAACATGTTCTAACATCAATGTTGTTTCATTCATAGTAATAGGTGGTGATCCTACTAACTTTCCCATAGCATTGAAAGCACCCATAGTGTGACTACTCAAGAAATTCCCTCAGGCAATTGTGTCAAGCACAAACCTATACCAGGTAGTAACACCCACATAGAAATTAAGAAGAGGAACATTAGTGTAGTGCTTACGAGTTGTTATATTTTGAGCATCACAAATCCTATACCAAGCAACTTTTAAACTTTCTCCTCCCCTTTGTTTAACATTAGGTACTTCATTATCAGGGGTACAAGAAACAAGCGAAGAACTAGCCATAACGATAAAGCAAGCAAACAAAAATATTTTTGTCTTTTTGTAAAAAATGTTTTAAAAGTGTGGGAGATGAAAATGAGAGGCAAATAACAAATGAAAGTAAGAACAAGTAGATGATGGTTTATGCGAAGGTACTTGATAGGTTTTGGTGATGTCTGCCCGGTAACAACGCCAAAAATTCTTCCTGCTACTTGTGAGCTGCATTGGGATTTCCTCGAAGAGGAGAGGATGATGCAATATAATCGAGATAAGTATTTCCCTTAGTTAAGAAGCAAGGTTATCGAGTAGGAGAACTACATGAAACCTCGTTAGCACACTACAAAAAAAAGACACATCCATGACATTTTGGGCTGAACAATTTTTTTCCTGTCAAGCTTATGACACTTCTATGACGATAATTGTGACAAAACCCGGTATCATCATAGATGTGGTGGGATCCTACTTCTATGACAAAAAAGCATGGCCAAAAATGGGATTTTCGTCCTGGGCGGGCCGGAGATGCAACTGCATGACATTCTTTGGGCCGTCCATGACGGAAAAAACCGTGGTAGAAGCAAGGGCGAGGAAAATATCGGGGAGTTCCCGGTTATGGTGGGTGGTCGGGGGCCGAGCGATGCGCGTTTCTCTCATACACGTACGCGCGTGGGTGCGAGGTGTTGGGCTCTAACTGAACCTGATCGAGGAGTTCGCCTACTGAACCCGAGCAATTGCACTGCAGGCTACACGTTACTGAACCCGAGCGATCGATCGATCTGGCTGTTAACTGAAACCAATTGACCGATTCCTTCGCTACTGCTACTAACTGAAGCCGACCGAACCCGCTGCCTCTTGATGAACAATGAGCGTTGTTGGGGGGTTGGATGAACAGTTCCCAGTGGGGGGGGGGTTGGATGAACAGGACCCTGTGGTAGTAGAGGCCGTTGCCGCTGGATGAACAGGACCCGGATCGAGCCGGTTGGGGGTGGATGAACAGGACCCCGTGGAGGGCTGGATGAACAGGAGGACCCCATGGAGGGCTGGTTGAACAGTAGCCGGTGGAGGGCTGGATGAACAGTAGCTCGTGGAGGGGTGGTTGAACAGGACACCATGGAGGGCGCTAGTTGAACAGCAGCCAGTGGAGGAGCGGTGGAGGCTGGATGAATAGGAGCCCATGGATGAACAGTCACAGGTGGAGGCTGGAGGAGGTCGACGGTGGATGAACAGTAGCCCGTGGAGGCTAGAGGAGGTTGACAGTGAAGATGAACAGTAGCCCGTGGAGTCCCGTTTTGCGGTACGCTACACCCCTCCCGATGAACAGGACCCCCGTTTCGACCGTAGCACTCCAACACAAGTCTGTTTCCTCTATTTTGCAGTACGCCACACCCATCCCGATCAACATGACCCTGTTTCGACCGTAGGCACTTGAACACAAGTCTGTTTCCTCTGTTTTGCGGTACGCCAGACCCCTCCCGATGAATAGGATCCCGTTTCGACCGTAGGCGGTTGAACACAAGGCCATTTCCTCCGTTCTGCGGTACACCAGGCCTCATTTCAATCGGCTGTTCCTTCCAAGCCGGTTGCCTCCTGATGAACATGACGATGCAGTTTCTCCATTCCAACCCAGCCGGTTGGCTGCTAATGAATAGGATCCCGTCGCTGTGTACACGAGCCCTGACCGTACGTATGCGCGAGTAGGCGTTCGAGACCCCGCCCGTATGTACATATGTTCCCGTATTTTCTTTCTTGCACCCTGGCTGTACGTACGTGTACATGCTATGTGCGCGCCTCTACTACGACATGTGAGCGCCTCTACTACGACACATGCCCTTCCTTACTCGGCCACGGTTCATCGCTGCAACCTGCAGACAGACCGATCGACCAGTATGTATGTACACGTTCCCGACAAGAATGACAACGCTACGTACGCTTTGACCAAGTGGGTCCCGACTGTCAGGAATGATAAGAAGGCACTTCCTTGCATGTGAAGTTATTACTGGTGGGTCCTAGCTGTCAGGGGGAGAATCATTTTTTTCCTGTAAT
Source organism: Triticum aestivum (assembly GCF_018294505.1). NCBI lineage: Eukaryota > Viridiplantae > Streptophyta > Magnoliopsida > Poales > Poaceae > Triticum > Triticum aestivum. The sequence goes on along the minus strand of NC_057798.1, from coordinate 304,581,562 downwards.
ATGGCTGCTATTCCTTGCGTGCGAAGATGTAGCTGGTGGTCCTAGCAGTCATGGGGGAAACGTTTTTTTGCAAAATACGGTGGCCCATCCGGTGGGTCCCCGCTGTCAGGTGGAGGAATAATTATTTTATGCGTAATAAGGTTGCACTTCCTTGCTACGGCCGCGGACCCAGTTGTCAGCCTCTCCACATACAATACTCTTCCGATGGAAGTCGTTCCTTGACCACATTGACCACACCGCGCTTAGAGCACCAAGGCGGTGGACGGCGGAGAGGCCTAGGAAGGGGATGACACGGAGCCGGGGAAGATGCGGCAGTGGATGCCCACACGGAGAGGAGTACGAGGGTGGACGGGTTCAGCTGCAATGTGAGGCTACTGTCACCGCAAAATAACAGGGGTTGTGGGTGAGTAGAGGGATGGCCTGGCCAGAGGTTGGAGTGGGGTGGGGCGGTCAGACCTGTGCGACAGCAGAGCCGGCCACCGGAGGCAGGAGCAGGCAGCATGACCGGCGCTCGTTTGGGTGGCTGGAGTGAGAAGACCAGAGGTTGAAGATGCACTAAGGCCATTGGATGGACAACGTACGGTAACTGTAGCTAGAATCATTCATATTGACTAAGTTGACAAAGCCCTTCGTCCACGTCAACTTAGTAGTCCCACAAGTCAGCCTCCCACTATGGTGGGTCCTAGCTAGCAGGGGGGTCTTCATTTTTTGTGCGTAATAAGGAGGCACTTTCTTGCGTGCGAAGATACAACTGGTGGGTCCAAGCTGTCAGCGGGGGGAACATGTTTTTGCAAAATACAGAGGCCCTTCCGGTGGGTCCCTGCTGTCAGGTGGAGGAATATTATTTTTATGCATAATAAGGTTGCACTTCCTTGCTGCTGCCGTGGACCCAACTGTCAGCCTCTCCACGTACAGTACTCTTCCGATGGATGTCATTCGTTGACCACGTTGACCACGCCGCGACGAGAGCACCAGGGCGGTGGACGACGGTGAGGCCTAGGAAGGGAACGACACGGTGCCAGGGAAGACTCGAAAGTTTTTTCCCTGCTGAGGGGAGTACGAGGGTTTACTGGTTTGTTTGCCGTCGCCAAAGAATAATAGCAGGTGTGGGTGAGTAGAGGGATGGCTAGGCCAGCGATGGGAGTACAGTGGGTCGGTGAGGCCTGCGCGACAGCACAGCCGACCGCGGGAGAAGGGAACAGGCAGTCCCGCCGACGCTTGTTTGAGCGGCTAGAGCAGGAATAGTAGAGATTGAAGAAGCACAATGGCCGCCGGATGGACATCCAACAGTCACTGCTCTTGTGTGTTGACTAAGTTGACATGGCGTTGCGTGTGCGTCAACCTTGTTTTAGAAAAGCGTACGCGTCAACCTATAATAGGCGCACAAGTCAGCCTCAAATGAGTGGAAAACAGCATACAGCCCATCTGCCATTATTTCTAATAATTTACAGCCCATTTGCTAATTTTTAAGGATTTTTTTGGATCCCATCTTCTTTTTGTTAGCATTACAACCCATATTGTGGCCACGGTTAAAAATTATACGATATTTTGCATATTTCAGTGCAGTCAACTGTTTTTAATCCCAAAATTTCAAATCACAATCAAACTAATTTGAAAAATAAATTTATATAAATATAAAATCCAAATAATTGTCCATGCATAAAAATCAATGGAATTTAAAATCTTGAAATAAAAAATGAAACAAATTCCTGGTTTGATGTGTTTTAAAAATGTACAACCCATTTCTCATTATTGATAGCCCATTTTTCCGGCAAGCCGAATGAAACTCTCGTCGTCTTGTAAGATTTGCGGCCCAGCAGGGCTGACAAGGAAAGGAGGCCTCTGTTGGGTATTTCTTTAAAAAAGTAGAACCGAGCTAGCCATTTTCAGCAAGAAAAAAACACAACTGGGCTCATGGTGTGGTAAACATAAATAAAATCCTGGCTAGACAGGCCACAAGCCCCGCACAACCCCGTTGTTACCCTCACCCGTCTCTAAAACTAGTATAAAAATAACTACTTGTTCCTAAAAAAAGAGTAAATAACAACTGTGCGACCTGCTGGGTCCCTGGTGTCAGCCGCTCGTTGTGTAATTCTCTCGTTTATTGACTACATTGATAATGACATGGGCCCCATATGTCCAACCATTAGGAGGAACCGTTTTTTTGGGCTTGTAATAACGAGGCACTTGCTTGCGTACTGCCATGACCCTGATGGGTCCCTACTGTCATCCTCTCCACGTACAGTCATCTCCTTATTCCTCTTGGTTCTTGACGACGTTAACAACGCAAGAGGGCGGCGCACCGCGCATGGCGAGCTAACCAAGGCGGAGGAGGACGGCGAGGCCTAGGATGGAACAAACATGAGCTGTGGAAGATGCACCGGTCCAGTCGCAGGCGAGGGGAGTATGAGGGTTGAATGGTTCGAGTGCGGGTGCGTGTTGGGGCTCACATTGCCGGAGAATAACAGGACGTGTGGGGGAAATAGAGGGAGGGACTGGACAACGTTGGAGGGTATGGTAGGTCGGTGGAGGCGCAGCCAGCCGTGGGAGGTGGAACCGACGAGGTGGTTTGGTCTGGGCGGCTGGAGGAAGAAGACAAGAGATAGAAGATATACGACAGATGTTGGATGTCAATCCAACGACTGGTAGGCAAATCGTTTGTTGACTAGCTAGTAAGTCGACACCACCTTGGATAGGCTTTTTCCTCGTGGGTCCCAAATGTCAAAATCCAAATCTGTCACGATCATGCAACCTTTATTATGAAAATTTGCAGCCCATTTGGTGTGCTAGTTCAAAATAAGTTTGTGGGTGCTGGTGGGGGCTAATCACTTGGGTTCTATAATGCACAGTGAGCTCAAGCAGCCGGCTAGAGTGATGTTATTTCCCTTGGTTGGGATTTGTTACAATATTTCACTCTTAATTAAATGAAAGGCAAGCCATTTGCCTCGTTTCAAAGAAAATATGACAGTCACAACCGAGTTGAAAAGGGAAACAACATCTAACTCCAGCCTTACAAACTGTACAAAAGCACGAGAGTTAGTTGTTCATCAGGTTTAGACAAAACCCAGAGTGAAATGGGCAACAACATCTAACTCCAGCACTGTTTTCCGCAGTCACAGTCAAATGGATCAGTCAAGTCCATAGAATGAACATCCTGGGTCATAAAATTTACCGGATTATGACCGCAAGATGTTGTAAATAGAAGCCCAACACGTTCAGAAGATCATTTGTCCACCTGAAACTCCTTTTTTTTCTTCGACATACCCATCCGTCAAAACCATGCCGCTGATGAACTTAAACTTAAGCCTGATGGACAATAGTAACCTCACATTCAGCAGGAAGAATGTGAAAAATCTAGTGTTTGCATGGTTGGCCACATATCATTCCAACGTTATTGTTTTCTATCGAATGTCATAAGAAGTGAGAAAATCCCGGTGCTTACGAATCCACTGATTGGTTATAACTTTCTTACTCCATCCTGTTGCCTAAATAGACATGAAGATTGAAAACAATTAAGGTCTAAAAAAAGAGTGTCGAAAGAGCAATAGTTGAATGGTTAATTCTAGTACACTATATGCGGGCTTCCAGTGTGCCTGAAATTATCACCTTTATATACAACTTCTCCAGACATGGAAAGCATTGCACCAAGCCAATAATCTTGTTTAGATCAAAACTATTCATTAGGATATATACGATCTTGACAGAAGTCAGCACCATTGATAGGCTATCCATGGAGAAACTCTTCATTGAGCATGGAACATAACATTAGTACAAAATGTGTACTCCAAGATGATATAAAACTTATGCCCAGAAATTTAAAATGCAGCTTATGGTTACAAGTGTAGATGATAGTATACAGTACCTGAATAACTGTGAAGCCAAACACCATCTTGAAATGAGCACAGAGATCATGTATTACACCCAAGGTCTCCAGTTTAGGCGCAGAGACGACGATTATTTGTGACGGTGAATAACTAGAATCAAGGATCAACCTTTGAAGTGAAGGGGCATCTTGGATGATGAGCTACCTTCCATCAAAAGAAATTCCAATTCTTACAAGGTTAGGCGACTTTATTTGGAGACAACCGATTGTAACTGTGAAAACAAGCACCAAGCACTCCAGGGCAGGGCAACTGGAGTGGATGATGTTGTGCACTGAGGCATCTGATGTACGAACCCGCACAAGTGAAAGTTTTTTGAGAAATGGGAGTCGCAGGTTTAGTGCTAGATTGTCTGGTAGGTAGCACAACGCAAAGGTGGCGGTGTGGAGAGAGGAGGAAAACCCTAGATGGACATCGGCACTGAGGGCACAAGTACATGGCGTTCGGTATCTGGTAGGTGATTTCCTGGAGAATAGTAGAACTCAAGCAACTGTAGTTATGTGAATTCAGGGGATTTCAGCCAGGCGTCCACCATGGAGGGCATGGTATGCTTGCTCAGGTAGCATGACGGGATGTAGAGGCTTTGAATGGAGCCCTAGTGGGAGGATATGATGGCTCTGGGGAGTTCAAGATCATTAAAGACAAATAGCTAACGATAGTCAAGATTAAGGGGCGGGCGCACCATAGAGGGCGCCACCGAATTGAGAGGACTTGGGTGCGGCAGCAATCCTTGGTGGGGAGAAGTGAGATGATCTTCCCAAGAATGGCGTCCGGGAGATCGCTGATGCGGTCCACCCGAGATTCTATAGGTTCTTGGGATCCGGTAGGGGCGGGCTTGCCGCTTCTCCCCGCGATGCCGGGTGCGGGATCTACAAGAGGCGTCGCAGCTGGTGGGAGCCTCATCTTCTTGGCGCTGGGGGTCAGCCGACTCCATTTTCCTCGAGGGCGTCGCGTCGAGCTCATGTATTTGAGTAGAATAATGAATGACGAGCCTAGTTTTAGTGCGAGGGAAGAAGAAGGGGAGCTGGGGTTTTTCTGTAGTAGTGAGGAAGAAGGGGAGCTGGGGTTTTCTGTAGGAATGAGGTGAGGAATTTGGGGGTACGAGTGGAGCGAGCTTGATGTGAGGTGGGTGGGAGTGAGGAGGAAGAAGAGCACCCAACTTTTTTGGGGGGCGATGTGCTGGGTAGCGCCTCTCATTAAGTAAATATATGGGCTTTTGAATTGATTTTATTATTTACTAGGGTGGATGGGCTGTTTTGTCTTGGGCCCAGAGAAACAATTACTACTAGTACAATGGAGACACTCTACAACTACCCAGAAAAACAATTACTACTAGTACAGTGGATACACTACCGCTTCTGGCTCCTCCGAGGTCATCGATACGTCTCCTTCTACTGAATGGCGTTTTACTTTTGTTCACTGACATGCTGGCCATGTAGCGCGCGTGCCCAAATGTCATTCACCAAATTAGAAGGCGATATGTAGGTGGAGAGTCACCGCGGTCATAGTGCGGCAGTAACGAGCCGTTGTATCACAAAACCCCACCTCCCCATAGTCTAAGTTTGACAGACGAAGCAACCATCATTTCACTCTTTGCTCAATCCCCTTGTCCCTCACTGTCTTCAAGAAATCCAACACTCGCATCTGCCACTGTTCTTCTCTCCCAACAAAGGGAAGGTAACCGGATCCGTGATGTTGGTGTATTTTCATTCAGAAAAAAAGAACTTTTGCAAAGCAGTCACTGATCTCACCCCCTTTTTTTGTTTCATTGTCATTGTGATTGTGTTTTCCTATCAATGGTCTCCTAGTATTCGTCAGTTTCATGATGGACCAAGGGTAACCAGGCAAAGATCTGCCGATGTTGGACTAGACGCGGGAGGCTAATCCCCACGAGACAGAGAGCTCCAAGAAGATGGAGGCAGCCACCGAGCCGACCCCATATACGCTCACGCCCACTACTGAGATGGTCAACACCCCGTTTGAGGTTACAGCCCCCATGGCCCTGCAGGAGCAGTTTTCCCCCTTCAAGGATGTGCCCCCCCACTGAGCTGCCCAAGGTGATTTTCTTCTTTGCCAATCTCGATTGTGGTTTTTCATCTAAGTATGTGGTGATAAATAATGCAAAATTTTATTAGCTTCGATGCCAAGCTACCTTCCCTGTCACGCATACTTTTGACTCTACATAGTGGTTTAAATAACTTGTGTTTCTTATATTGGAAAGTAATTCAGAATTTGTTTCTTTCAATTAGAGCCTTGATGCAGACAAGGATTGTGTTATTGTACATGTCACTCGCTATGAGTCAGATGACCTGAATATACGTGTCAACGTCCTGGATTTGGGGGTATCTAGCCCTGCCTGCCTGTGGCCCACCATGTGGCTCCATCGACGGCCTGGTATGGCCCAGCTTTAGCATCAACAACACAAGACCCTCGCGAGGGGCCAAGCCTCACGAGGTGGACGACGCCAAGACCCCCGAGGAGATCGGCCACCTCAGGCTGGCTCCTGAGGGGCGGAGAGTTCTATGTAAGGTTATCTCATGAGGCTCAGCTGACGTAAGCCATGACGACCAAGGCCAGGCGGATGCCAGGCGGGCGCAGAGCGCAGGTTTCCTCTTCGGTGCAAAGGAGGCGAGCCACAGACGCGGAGTGCCGAGGAATCAGCCAAAGGTTTCCATTCTGGTGCAACAAGACCAAGACCGCCAGGACGACAGGACGGAGGTCATCGATGAGCCCACCGCAGTGTCACGCCCTGAGGCTTTTCGCAGGCGAAGACTACTTTTGTCAGGATAAGTTGTACTACTTGTCCCCTTTCAAAACCGGCCGTTGTGGGATCCCTTCCCGCCAACATTTGGGAAGAGGACCAAGGCCACTATACACCACCGTAGAGGACGAAGAAAAGTAGAACTAAAACACACCACACTAGCTCAAGAACACCTCACCTCCTGAGGCCTGTTCATCCACTGTACTAGTTCATCCTCAGCCCTCCGAGGCAATCCACCAAAAACGCTGGAGTAGGGTATTACACCGCAAGGTGGCCTGAACCAGGATAAACTGTTGTGTCTCTTTGTCTCTTTGAGCTTGACGCTCTAGGCTTAGGAGGATCGCAAGTAGGCAGGCTGGGTGGGTTGAGATCTCCGCACGCACTCCAAAGTTCGAACCTCTCAAGGGTTTGCGGATCCCTTAATACGACAATACACATAGGGAAGACATAGTTCTTAGGTTGTTGGATCCTGGAAGCCATTTGCACTTATACAAATGTCGAGATGTATTCCAGCCTCACTGTTGTCGGGCGTGTTGTCTAGGGTGTACTGAAGCACAAGAAGTTTCAAGATACTCCTTCGTCTGTGAGGCATACTGTTCTTGTCAAGTTTACGCAGGAAGATGACGTGGCATGCCTCCACAAACAAGTTTATGAGTAGCAAGGCCACAAGGTTATCTCCAGGAAGGTTCACAGGATTGAGCTGCTGCCGGACGTCCTCGATGATGTTCATGGCAAGGTCCATCTTGTGTCCATCCCAAATTATATCGAGGCATGAAATAGTTGCCCCCAGCTAGTGTTTAATAGTAGTTTGGATTCTGTCTAATTATCCGAACCTGGCCTATTATCGAGCCCTCTGGGGCTAGTACTCTATTCGGATCCGTCTATGGGAACTGCTACTACTTTTGTGTGCCCATGAATCATGTGAGAACCATCCTAATTGTTGCCGAAACAGATGCGTCCTCACTAGTTTTTTCATGAATATGGCACCGTAAGACATAGTTGTCATGGTTTATCATACGAGCAGTGTGTGCTTGATGAAATAGAGTACTCATTCGAGAACTGTGTGCCGACGTATACATAGGGTACATAAGGCTGGTTAAGTAATTGTAAACACTGTTCGTGCTACCCCACATGTAAGCAATTGTGCAAAACACGACACACTGGCTCAGCTTGCTTCAACACAAGAAAAGTCAGCTATCGACCAACTAACAATCAATAATCTGCTGTCTGACATATAAGCAACTACGTATCTTGTTACAGTGGTTCATGCAGTTAACTGAGGCCACAATGTAAATTCCAAATGTTCACACGCTAGTCCAGCGTTCATGTGGAACATTCACATTAAACTCGGCTTCATAAAATACTTGAAAATCATAAGTTAAGCAATTTTATACATCTCAATGATTCATAGGACATAACAAACATATACTAGTTCACAACAAAAGAAAAAGTTGTGAGAAGGTTTATAAATCAGGAAAAATCAAGCAAGACTTCTCTGGGCAAAGGGCCTCCCTAGGCAAGCTTTAATTTCCTAGAGTTCACTCTGGTTTTTCTTGTTGCCACCATCCAGGGTTAGGTTCTCTCATGCCAGAATAACCAATTATAATTGTGTTCTCAGTTGGAATGCTGAACTGAACCATGTAGTGTACTGACCATCTGAACTTCTTATGCAGTTCCACTAAATTTAAGCACCGCTATTTGCAGAAATAAGCAGACCACAATGCCTGTTGTCCATGCACCTGTCCCAAAAACCACCGTGCAGTTGTGTCAGGTAGTCCTCATCCATGGATGAACTGCGAGAAAGTGCATTCCCTACTAGGATGGAGTTGTTTTCGCTCGTCCCTACACTGCAATCAGGAAGTAAAACATACGAATCAGCTTCTTTTAGATTGCGTTGGTTATTCTACCTAGTTACTACCAATGTAGGAATACCTCAAAGACGGGTGGTTAGACGATGGCAGCAGGGGATAGCCATCTCATTTTGCGCAGTTCTACCAATACCGAGGTGTGTAATTTCGATTGCATAGATAGAAACGATACAGATACAGACATCCCTGTTTGTGCAAATATGAAATACAATTATTTAAACTGTGACAATTATTTGAAGTGGCATATGATTAACAACAACATCCATTGCGTTATAATTGGCACTACATTGATAGTATGAAAGTGCCCTTAAGTAGCATCACATCACATCAACTGCCACTAGATTAACATGTAGAACAATAGCATTAGTATTACTGTCATGAGAGTAGCACATGGTCAGTAAATGTGCAATCAAATTTGTGCAGTTCCACTGGGATGAAGCAATGTTAGCGGTGTGAGATTTAAGTGTAACTGCAAAAACACAATTCATGGGAAATAAAGCAAGACAGATGCACTTCGTAAAATGGTGATGGCATTGCTTCAATTTATTGACGGCACTAGACCATTACTTAATAGTGACATTAGGTGGCATTGCTTAATGCTTCATGTGATTTACATTAACGGTAGCGATATGGGCGTAGGGACAGCAGGGGAATAAAGTGGTGAGGTAGATGTGGTTGCCGAGAGCGGCAAACACTCAGTCATGATGTCTGCATTTATCCCATTTTTTATCTCCTCGGCAACATTTTCCTATATGAGCACAGGAAATCTAGAATTGCTCGTTCTCATTTGCGTTGTCCTCCAACATCCCTCACTTTCTTTCCATTTTTGACCAAGAGACATGTCCACTTCCCCCACCCTTCGCCATCCACCATGCTTTCTTCGCCTTTTCAGCCAAGAGACCGGTTGGGTAGCCAGTATCTATTACTTTCCCCCATTTCCTCTTAGAACCAAGTCCTAGATTCATGCTACAACTTTCCCACTTTCTTCCCTGTTTGAACCAACTCTTAGATTCGACTGTATGAACTACCTTTACCTCTAATAATAGTAAAATTCTAGTGGCTTTGGAACAACTGACATAAGTAGAAAAAGATCCACACGCAGCCATGTGGGGAGCTGGGATAGTAGAGCAAGGCAGGTTTCGAAGGAATATATACCTGAGGGTCATGAGCATGTGGCAAAGACGGCGTTGGAGGCCGCATCTTGGCCACAATACCGCAGGGAGGAAGAAGGGGTCGGAGGCCCTCCCGAGCCGGCGCTGTCTCTACGCGTAGGAAGATATTGGTCTCCTCCCTCGCCGCTGACGACCGTGTGAACGATGCACCTACACCCCTGCCCCAGTCGAGGTGGTCCGGCCAGATTTGTGACCAGCCGTGAGCTGAGAGAGTGTGGCCACCTATGTCTTGCTTAGATCGGGAGAGCATGAGAGAATGAAAGAGAGGAACCCTAGTAAAGCAAGCGTCGAGGCTCCTGCATATATATATATATATATATATATATATATATATATATATATATATATATATGTATATATATATAGTGGAGCAACTTTGTTGTACTAGCCATTATTAAATTGAATGTGCATGAACCACTATTTTCATTTAAAGTTCAAGTAAAATAAAACTCGATCAACAATGTGGCACCGCGTCCAGGACGCACAATACTGTATCATTCACGTGCATTCCCCGACCCTCCATAAAGTTGAAAACTAGACTAGTCAGAATGTCAATTGGGATGCCTCTTTGTAAACAAATGCGCTCCTAGCTTAAAAAAATGCGCGCCTACGTGTACCCACGAGTGGGCACTGGTACGCGTCGGTGCTATACAAACGGTTTAAAACCCCTTAACGTGATGGCATTTAGAACCGTCTCCTAGTGAGTGTGGCGATTAGGGGGTCCTTCCCACACGACCCAGAAACCGTCGGGGATAGGGAGCCTTGATGCATATAGTTGCCTCTCTATAACCGTTTTCGAAGTCTCGTATATCCGAAAGAATTCATCCTTGCTACTTGTTTGTGCTGGCATTGCCATCGCAGTCGGAGTTTTGTGGTTTTTACCTAAACCCAGGCATATTCAAGGCCCAGGCAGATTCCAGGCACGGGAGTATTCTAGGCATGGCTCTACATTTACGACGCCTGGCACATCACAAACAGTTCATGATTATAAACCGTGTATGATAGGTAGGCATTCACACACATTTAGTTTTCCCGCACCGTATGTGATAGCGTCTGACATCACACACGCTTTGCAAACATCAACTGTGTGCATTCTTACACATGTTTCCACTCCATGAACCGTGTCGGATTATGATGTATATCGCACACGCTGTGCTTTAATAACCGTGTGCGCCGTAATGACCTGCACACCGTAATTTCTCCCTAATTTAATTGCGGTTATTTAAAATTGTACCTAATTTAAACTTGAAAGTAGGCTATAGCTTTATTCATATTCATCAGGTTCAAACAACCAATGCATTATTCAATTCACAGGTACATATGTTTAAGAATTACATAAACACCAAATAAAGAATGATGAACCCGGGTTCTATACTTGTCCTATTATAGATGGTAAAGAAAGAGGCGACAAACATTCTGGTTGCTGAACAAGGTGAAGCGGAATGGCCCTATTGTGCTCTCCTGGATGCAGAAGGCACACACGACTCTAGTCCAACCCCTTGTGATGGACGGCCGCCAATCATGTAGTTTGAGAGGTAATCTTGAGTAAACTGCTTCAAGATCCACTGCAAGGAAAAAAGATTCAGACATTGTCATCTAACACAACTCATTACGGGAAATAAAAAGAAGGCTACAGGGTTCTTACTTACCATCCTGCAGTTTACTGTTGTCTTGCATAAAGTGTAAACATATAGTTTGATTGACATCTTTTGACCCATTTTAATAAAACTCTTTATCAATTTCCTCACTTGATGCTAGTTCATGAATATCTCATTGCCACATACGCAGAAAGGGTTGAGGTGTGGATCTCTGGCAATGACATGTGTACCTAAAAGCACAAAGTTAATATTAGAAGCTAAACAACAATTGCAAAGTGATATAGTACAACACTCCTCCATCCCATTATATAAGATTTTATACACGTATATCTAGACATCATCAGAACATTAAGGTAACACTCTTCCTTGTTGATATGTAGCCTGGGATTGCATATTTAGTCATTGATACAATGCATGTTTCTATGTAGCCTTAGATATATTAAATATGGCCTAGTTAACCTACTGATAAATGGGTTACAGATATATTCAGTGAAATGTCCGATTCGACGATTAATCCCTTGTCATCCCCTAGGCTATATGGTACTAGCTACCGAGATCCTGAACAGTGAGTACATATAAGCAATGCGATGAAACTAACCTCGATGGAAAAAACAACACTTTTCTTAATATTGTCCTGTATGAGTACATATAAAGGCATGTTAAGCACAACAGGCTAAACATCAACCAAATATATCCATGGTAGACAATATAATCTACAAATGGTAGCTTCAGTGTGCAGGCTTAAGAATGTTACTTAAGAAAAACAAGAAGTGGAAAGGTGTGTTAACTGCATTAGGCATAATATTTATAAACAAGCAAATAGTCATTCAAACTGGTATTGTGCAGGTCTAAAGTACACTAGTTATTGTTAAAAAACGAAAAGGCATGTTAACTACAATATCCTTAATAGCAACCAAATATCGTAATTCATAGTGGTATTGTTGAAACTGTTATTGATGAAACTGAATTGCACGACAAATAGTTGCACATATAGAGCATCACATTGTGAATAACTGAAATAAACAAGGCATAAGGCCATCTCTAGCCGATCCTTTAAAACTTAAAGGACTAAAAAAATTAGTGTATATATATATGTGTGTGTGTGTGTGTGTGTGTGTGTGTGTATGTATGTATGTATATATATATATATATATATATATATATATATATATATATATATACAAACACTATTCTGATCACGGGATCAGAATAATATTCTGATCACAACATGAACTTCCCGAGTAACGCGCCTGACCTCCCCCGAGTACAAGGTTGAACTTCAGCTAAAAAGTGTCCAAATGGGGCTTGCGATATACCTTTGGAAAGCTATGAACACCAGTATCATGACCTAAGTTGAATTTTTGGCAAAATGTAAGCGGTTTAAGAGCAGTTTTGAAAACCGTTTTTCCTTCATACAAAAAACGTGAATCGTATTTTCGATCGCATTTCTAAATCATTTATCAGAATGACGCAAATAATATGGCTTTGGAAAGCTGCTGCAAAACCGCTTCTTCCACATGTTGAAAGTTTTCTCTAATTCCTTATGGTTAAAGAGTAATTTGGAAAATCGTATAATTTTGCAAACCGAACAGCCGACTTCGTATTTTTGATGGCATTTCTAAACGGCTAATCCAATTGAGGCAAATGATATGGCGTTGGAAAGCTTATGAAAATGCGCTACTTTTTCATGTTGAAAGTGTTTTCTAATTTTGAATGGTTTAAATGTTTTTTAGAAAACAATAGAAGTTCTAGTGAATTTGTATTTTCGAGCTAAGTTTTTAACCGTATGTTGGAATGCAGCAAATGATATGGTGTTGGAGAGCTTGAGGAAATGCGAAAGTTTTTTATATGTATTATTTCTCATAATTCTTCATGGTTTTAAGTCAGTTTCGAAAATGGCGAAAAATGTATTTTCGCCGTATTTTCTACAAACTTTAACAGAATGGCGCAAATTATATACTATTGAAAAGCTATGGAAAATGCGAAACTTTTTCATGTTGATGGTTTTCTCTGATTCCTAGCAGTTTTCAAGTAATTTCAAAAATGGCGAGATCATTCGTTCTGCCTTTATCGTGAAACTGATTCTTCAAAAATGCACCGCGTGAAGACTTGAACTTCTCGGCATGTCTATTGAACTTCACTCTGTTTTTCATGTGCTTTTTTTGCTCGTAGATCTCCACCCACTGCTTGTAGCTCTCCATCCACTCATCGAAATTGAGCAAGTGAGATACCGCTGGAAAGCTGCTGTAGACACGCAACTTTCCCGTGTTGATCGTTTTTTCATACTCGCGACGGTTTTAAAAGTTTTTCATGTGAAATTCATTCAGTGTAGTAGTTGAACTTCCTGCTGTTTTCACGTTGAACTTCTGTGACGTATTTTCGTTTGTAATTTTCCTCATCCATTCGTTAGTGTTACACAAACGATTTTCCTTTTGTACAAACCCTTCTCACAATAATTTTTTTAACTTTCTCCGACCGATGACTTGAACTTACACAAATGATATTCCTGTCGTTTTGAAGTAAATTAGAAAATGACAAGATCATGATTTCTGCCTTTATCGCGAATGGAAATGCACTGCGTGATGTAGTTGAACTTCTCGGGCATGTCTGTTTGAACTTCTCTCTGTTTTCGACGTGCTATTTTTGACATGCTGCTTTTCGCACTACATGAAGTAGTTGAACTTCTGGGGCATGTCTGTTTGAACTTCACTCTGTTTCACTTTATTTGTATTTTTCTTGTATGAAATACACACCATGTAGTACATGAACTTCCGGTTGTTATCACTTTTGAACTTCTCTCTGGTTTGAGAGAATTATTTTAAAACACACAAAAAACATATTTTTTATGTAGTTTGCACAACTAAATACACGGTGAAACTCTCTTACAAGAAGTTTTTGAACTTTTCCTCGCCGAGCACATGAACTTCTAGCAACCATTTTTTTCATTTATGAGTTGTTTTTAAAAGTGCAATAAATGGCGTTGTGTTTTCTATTTTTTGAAGAGGTAAATCCTAGGTTTTAATAAACTCCGAACTTCTCTATTATTTCAATTTGAACTTCACCTTTTTATATTTTTGAGTAAAGAATAGTGTTCGATTTTTATACGGAAAAAACTGAATATGGAAATACAAGGTGAACCTCCCTCGTAAGAATTTTTGAACTTCCTCGGACAGAGCACTTGAACTTCTTTCAACAAATCTTTGAAGCTTTTATTTTTCTATACTTTTATTTCTCACCTCAAATGCATTCCTTGCAGTGCTTGAACTTCTCGTTGTTTTTGCCATGAACTTCTGTCACGTATTTTTATTCAACCTCTCTCACAAGAATTTTTGAACTCTCTCAGGCCGAGCACTTGAACTTGTATCAACAAAACTTTAGGATTTGCATTTTCATTCTTTTTTAATACAAATTGCACACCGTGTAGTACGTGACCTTCTGGCAGTTATCAATCTAAACTTCCGAGATCATGCGTTCTGCCTTCATAAAAAAACAAAAGTCTTCGAAATGCACTTCGTGAAGAGGTTGAACTTCTGGAGCAGTTCTTTCTAAACTTCACTCTATTTTTCACATGTTGTTTTCACCCGTAACTCCCCAACCACTTACCGGAATTGAGCAAATGATGGAATGATGAAAAGATGTTGAAAACACACAACTTTCCCGTGTTAATCATCTTTTCATGCTCGCGACGGTTCAAAAGAATGTTTTGAATACATAAAAATGTGTTTTAAACGGTATACATGAAAATTTTAAACCATTCATCGGAATGTAGCATATAATATATAGTTGGAAAGCTTATGAATAGGAGCAACTTTTTTATGTAGACATGTGTTACAAATCGTTTCAGTTTGAGAGGAGTTTTAAAAATGGCAAACATGATGTTGTTTTTGCCTCTCTTTTAAACATGTAATTGAAGGTCGGAGTCTCGTAATATAATTTCTGAACCTGGCAAGGTGGAGAACCTGAACTTCTTGCAACAAACCTTTCAGGCTTTTAGTTTTGCATGATTTTATTCTCATCTGAAACGCAGTCCGTATAGTAGTTGAACTGCTCGCTGTTTTCATATTGAACTTTCTCCACGTATTGTTTATTTGTAATTCCTCACCTGTTCCTCGGAGTTCCACAAATGATAAACATTTAGAAAGATGTTGAAAAGACATTATTTTTTAAATATGATTAAACCTGTTTTTTGAACAACATACATCAATTTGTTTTTAACTGTTTTTTTGAATAAGAATCTGATATACCCTTGGAAATTTGTTGAATAGAAAGAATATTTTTGTGTTTAGCATTGCGTTTGAAATTTGTAATGAATTGAGAAAATTGTTTTAAAACACAAAAAACAACATTTTTGTGTGTGTTTTTGCACAAGTAAATACACGGTGAACCTCCTTTACAAGAATTTTTGAACTTCCTGGACCGACCACGTGAACTTCTAGCAAAAGTCTTTTTAGACTTTGCCTTTTTATTCTTTTCTCCTATATGAAACACACTCCATGTATTAGTTGAACCGCCGGTTGTTTTAACTATGAACTTCTCTCTGCTTTTTACCCATAACTCCTAAAACACTCATTAGCATTGAGCAAAAGATATACCATTACAAAGCCATAAAACGACACTACTTTATGGGTTGAGCAGCTTTTCTAATGCACGTCATTTAAGAGCTTTCTTGGATATGTTAAAACTTATTTTTATTGGCCGATATAGACCAAAATTTTAAAGCATTTAACGAAATAGATCATATGATTTTTTTGTTGAGAGAGTTTGAATAGGGAGAAACCTTGGCATGTAGAGAGTTTTCCAAAATTCATGGCTGTTTATGAGTTGTCTTTAAAAATACCCAAAATGACGTTGTTTTTTTTGTCTTTTTAACTTGTAAATCCTAGGTTTTAATATACTTTGATCTTCTATGTTATTCTAATTTGAACTTCACATTTTTTTATTATGAAGTAAAGAGTTGTTATTGATTTTTAAATAAACATCAAATTTGACTCTTTTTTTCAATTTGAACTTCATGGTTGATTCTTTAATAATAAAGGATATCTAAGTTTTTTTAAACAGAAAAATACTAGATTTTTTAATAAACATCGAACCACTTCGTATTTTTAGTTTGAACTTCAGGATCATCATTAAAACCATCATACTTGCCTAATATATATCAATATTCCCCTTCTTTTTTCTATGCAATAAATATCCTATTCAAAAAAAAGATATAGTAAAGTAAGTGATTCCATAAATTTACGCAGTTGCCCAAGAATTCACTATATATTCTTAATCAATGATTTCTCATATAGAGAGAACGACCCTCACAAATTGAAAATACTAATTTGTTAAGAATCAACCGAATTGAATTCATAGTGTCATCGTTGGCTGGAATCAATATATTCGTGAGATCCGGGTCACAATTTGTATCGACTAAAGAAATAGTAGGAATCCCCAAAATGGCACATTCCGGAAGAGCTATATACTCTTTTTGCTGATCATTTTAAATGGGAAATACGTTTTAACCCTTTTTAGTTGTTCCTTTTATTAAAACTTGAACGTCTTCATTTTATTCTTTAGTAACTAGAAAAAATCTGAGTTTTTATAACATTCGAACTTCTCTCTTATTTTAATTTGAACTTCTTAGAAGAAAATATGATTTTTAAATAAGCATCAACCCATTCTTTTTAAATTGAACTTCATACTTTTATTTTTCTTAGAAAAGAAAGAATTTTGGGTTTTCCGTATACATCGAAGTACTTCCATTTTTTAAATTTGAATTTCTTGATTTTATTTATTCGGTAACAAAAATAATAATTTTAGTAATAAACATCGAACCACTATATTACTTAAATCTGGACTTCTAGTTTTTTTGAAACGGTGAAGTCCATTATTTATAAAAAAAATGAACTGCTCTGTTATTTTAATTTGACCTTCTAGAGTTATTTTAGAAATGAGAAAACTATGTTTTGGTTACAAACATCAAATACTGGGCCATTTTTAATTTGAAATTTTTGGTTATTTTTTAAAAAAGAAAGGGGGAAAATGTGTGGGATTTTTTTAATAGAAAAATATGTGCATCCCTTTTGTGTTCTCATTATTTTTTGAACTGTCCATATTATTGAATTTGAGCTTCCATAGTTCACTTTTTTTGTAGGAAATTGTCCAAGTGCACACTTTATTTTTCTAACATGAACCCTCACCCACCCATCCACCCCGATGGATTTCATATTTTATTTTTGTATTTTAGTGTTATCACAAGTATACAGAACGAGTACTCATTTGACAGAATCTAGCTGCTTGCGACAAACATTTTTTTATTCATTTTTTACATTCTCCTATTTTTAGATTTATTTTACATACGAACTGATGAAGTTTTGATGGGTGAACCTATATAGTTTTTGCATTGGTTTGCATGTCAAAGCACGTCATCTTTAGAAATTGCACTTCTCGATTCTTTTAGATGTGTACACGTTTTACAACTTAAAAAAGAGACACCTAGTTTGTCATGCCCAAGATGCGACCCTATCCTAAAGGAACTCAAAGGTCCCACCAAGGATAGAAGCGCATCTTGAAGACGCTTTTACAAGGTGGATATCATTACATCAACATTACATAATAGATGGGGATACATACAAAACATCAAAAGACACATGAATACAACAATATATCATACATAAGAGCAACATCCGACTACGGATGAAAACACAAATAGAAGCTCAAACGACATCCACCCTGCTAGCCCAGGCTGCCGACCTGGAACCTATCCCCTGATCGAAGAAGAAGAAGAAGAAGAACTCCAAAACAAGCAAACATCGCTCTCGCGTCATGATCATCGCATAACCTGTACCTGAAACTGTTGTTGTAGTAATCTGTGAGCCACGAGGACTCAACAATCCCATTACCATGGGTATCAAGACTAGCAAAGCTTAATGGGAAAGGAAGGGGTAAAGTGGTGAGGTTGCAGCAGCATCTAAGCATATATGGTGGCTAACATACGCAAATAAGAGCGAGAAGAGAGCAAGCAGAACGGTCGTGAAGCTAGCAATGATCAAGAAGTGATCCTGAACTCCTACTTACGTCAAACATAACCCAAAACCATGTTCACTTCCCGGACTCCGCCAAAAAGAGACCATCATGGCTACACACGTGGTTGATGCATTTTAATTCGGATCTGGTGTCAAGTTATCTACAACCGGACGTTAACAAATTCCCATCTGCCCATAACCACGGGCACGGCTTTCGAAAGTTTATACCCTGCAGGGGTGTCCCAACTTAGCCCATGATAACCTCTCGCGATCAACGAAGGATATACCTTCTCCCAGGAAGACCCGATCAGACTCAGAATCCCGGTTTACAAGACATTTCGACAATGGTAAAACAAGACCAGCAAAGCCGCTCGATGCGCCGACAAATCCCGATAGGAGCTGCACATATCTTGTTCTCAGGGCAACACCGAATGAGACTAGCTACGAGTAAAACCAACCCTCAAGTTGCCTCGAGGTGGCCCCGCAGGCAGCTCAGTTCGGACCAACACTTAGACAAGCACTGGCCCGGGGGGGCTAAAATAAAGATGACCCTCGGGTTGGCCGACCCAAGGGAAGGGTATAGGTGGTGGTGAGGCAAATGGTAAAACCAAGGTTGGGCCTTGCTGGAGGAGTTTTATTCAAAGCGAGCTGTCAAGGGGGTCCCCTAAATCACCCAACCGCGTAAGGAACGCAAAATCCGGGAACATAACACCGGTATGACGGAAACTAGGGCGGCAAGAGTGGAACAAAACACCAGGCATAAGGCCGAGTCTTCCACCCTTTACCAAGTATATAGATGCATTAATAATATAAGAGATATTGTGATATCCCAACATAAATCTGTCCACCATGGAGCAATCTTCAACTTCACCTGCAACTAACAACGCTATAAGAGGGGCTGAGCAAAAGCGGTAACATAGCCAAGCAACGGTTTGCTAGGAAGGGTGTCAAAGGTTAGAGGTTCATGGCAATTTGGGATGGCTTGATAAACAGGTGATAGGTAGCGCAACATAGCGATAGAACGAAGCAACTAGCATAGCAATGATAGTAGTGAGATCCAGGGTAGCGGTCATCTTGCCTGAAATCCCGCAAGGAAGAGGAACGAGTCCATGACGGAGACGAACGGGAGTAGTCGAACGAATCATCACAATCGCAAAATTACCGGAACTAAGAAGAAACACCTGAAAGAAACAAACAACATGATAAATGCACAAGCATAAACATGGCATGATGCACAAACAAGTATCATGGATGTCCGGTTTAATGAGGCATGGCATGGCAACGTGCACAAACAATACTACAAATTAAGTGGAGCTCAATATGCAACGAGTTGCATATTGACGAAACACCACATTCATTAATTTAGTTCACTCTTGTTTATGTACCCAACAATATTAAATGTTGATTAACATGGCAAGAGGTGAAGTATACATTCATTAATTTAGTTCACTCTTGTTTATGTACCCAACAATATTAAATGTTGATTAACATGGCAAGAGGTGAAGTATAACAAAACTACCTATCTAGGCAATTTTAAAAGAGGCCGGAAAGAACAAACAACAATTCCGGAAAATCCCCATATGCATATTTTAGATTTGGTACTGTTCTGTCCTAAACACAATTTTAATGTTGTTAAACAGGAAAATGAAGTGCAGCATGTTAAACTAGGCATTTTCCACCCCATTTACATATAAAGTTTATTTAAAACCGAGCTTCGGTTATTTAGTTATGAAATAAAGCATTTTAGCATGACATTTGAGCAAAATTAAATAAATAGCAAGTTTAAACATATTTAACATGGATGAAAGTGGGATATTACGAAACTAGAGTAAATTCTAAGCACTTTTCATATATAAATTATTTTAATCCGATGCACGGTTCAAGAGTTATTAATGCATGAACATGGAGGGGTAATATGTAAATATGCAGTCTCTGGAAAATTGATAAGATCGCAGGCAGGAAAAAAAACATGACACGGGCCGCATCTAAATAGTGCACTGGGCGGCTGGGCTGCTCACCTAGCTGGGCTTCGGCCCGTTTGTAGAGAGGCTTGGCAGGCCGGTGGATCTGGCGAAGAGGAGCTGGGCCTTGGCGGGGTGCGCGAGGCAGGGAGGTGCTGACGATGCTCGCGCGGTCAACGGGCGCTGAACGAGGCATCTTCCTCCTCTGCTCAAAGCAGAGGCTGGACAGGCGCATCGCGATGGGACTTGGGCACGGGGCTGCGGAAGGAGATGGCGGCCGGAGGAGGCACGGATCCAAGGCGGGGGAGGTGCGAAGGCTGACGGATCCGGGCGATGCTAGACGTAGGACAACGAAGGACGCTGACGAGCTTGCCCCGTGACGAGGCGGCCATGGTGCTCCTGCAGAACTTGGCGGGCGATGCAGGTGGTCTCCGGCGAGGGCACCGGTGGCCGAGGACGGGGCCCTGCGGTGTGATCCGGCCGGGAACGGGCAAGGGCGACGAAGGCCGACCGGGTCTGGTGGTGGAGATGAGGCCCCAACGGTAGCGCGATGCAACGGCGGTTTCGGACAGCCATGGCAGGACTCCTGCTGTTGTTGAACCACGAGAGGGAAAACGAGGTCAGGAGGGGGAGAGAGAGAGGAGGTGCGGCAAGAAGGGAAGGGGGGCGACGTAGCTTAGCTGCTGCTGGTGGTGGTAGACGGCGGGGACGACACGAGGTGGGAGACGGCAGGGAGCTCCTCTCCCTGGCTCGCGACGAGGGGGACGAGGCAGGGCTAGGCAGGGGAGATCGAGCAGAGGAGGCATGGCCTCGGGCTTGAGGGAGGTGACTGTGGGGAGCTACGGGAAGGACGAATGGTGAACGAGAGGAGTGGTGGCCGCTGCGATCTGATTGGGTGGAGATGGATCGGGAGGGATCCCGAGGTGGAAGAGAACTGGCGGCGGCGGGTAAGGGGATTTGGTGGATGGGACAAGGCTCCTAAATTCTAGGGTTAGGTAGGTAGGTGGTCTATATATAGGATGAAGAGAGTGGGTTTAGTCCGTCCGATCGCAATCGGGCGGTCGAGAATAAATAGGTCAGGTAGCCCAAATAAGAAAACGGAGATGTTTTATAGATGTTAGGGGATGATTCGAATCCAACGGTCATAACCGTGCGGTTCAGGTTCGGGGAAGTTCCGCACACGCGCGCGAGGGGGCTGCAAGCTGGCAAGAGAGGTTAGGTGATTGGACAAGAGGGAAACGAAAACACGGTTGGTCTCGAAACGGTCAACGAGAGAAATGGGGGGACGCGGCAACTACGAGCGGATGCAAGTTTGAAAACAATGACGGCAACAGAGTGCCAATGCAATGCGAATGATGTGATGATGAATGCAACAAACAAATAAAACACACAACAGCAACGAAATAACTGGAAGGCTTATGAAGCATCGGTCTCGGGGCGTTACAAGACTCCACCACTACAAGAGGATCTCGTCCCGAGATCTAGGATGGCACCGGAGAGAAACGGAAGAGGAAGAGAAGAGGTAAAACGAAGTTGCTTCTTCGACAAACGAGTGAAATCCATGAACCTTGAGAGGTGAGCAAAATGAAAGAAAGAAAACAACGAAGATGAGCAAAGTTGAAAACACCCCGTTAGAAAAGAGGAACAAGGGATACGACGAGAATCCAGAGGTTTAGTGATGAGATAGATATAGAAACCACTCTAGTTGAAACGAGATAAGAATGAATAAGAATGACATAATTTTGACATCACTCCGATTGTAAATGGAAGGAATTGAACATGAACTTGACAAGATGAGAGGATACATTATGAAATCAACAACACACTGCCTCCGGAACTATTGAAAGAATGGCACAAGGGGTAAGAAAGATTTCAGACATCACTCCGGTTGAGAAGGGGGGCAAAACTTGATAAGATGAAAGAACTTGAATGAGAGCACAACACTCCGGTTAAATGGATACGCATGAAAATAACATGATCTTGACAAAACAAGATGATGGGTGAAGAGAGCAACATCACAATGCCTCCGGAACGAAAGAATAGAAGCTAGATTATTGGGAAGAAAAGAACGGAGAAGAAAATGCCAACTTCTGCCACAAATGAGCTTGGAAAGCACCCTTCCAAGAAGGTTAAAACGGAGTTGTTGGAAAACCAACAACGAAAAGATAAGCTTGTAGTGGGCTTATGGAAACATCTCAAAATTATGAGGTGAAATTCTGCCACTAACGGAAACAATAGATTTGATTGAGAGCACCAAAGAGATGAAAACTTCTTCCACCAAGAGGATAAAGAGCACGCTTGGGTCATGCATAATCACCACAAATAGCAACAACCCTTAAGGAAAGGCTTTAGGTGAAATCTGACACAAGATAACTCCAATGAAGAAGTTGATTGGTCGAAAAGATCTCTTGAACGAAGAGAAAATGATGGATTTAAAATACCTCATTCTTGACAACATATGAATCATGAAACATGAAGGAAATTGTCAAGAGTGACATAACACCACCTCAAAATATAAGGTAGAAAGAATTGCACTTTGGAATGCAAGATGAAGAATACTTGAACTCCTTAGAAACAACATGTGTTGAGCACCATGTTTATTCTAGAGTGTAGCTTGGCGGGTCATAACTTCGAGAGAAATCTTGAAGAAAAATTGAAGAATGAAAGGAATCCTTGACGAACCACCATGTAGAGCCTCCATGAAGAACTCCAGTAATAAAAGGATGATAGAAAGAAAGAGAGGTTGAAAACACAAGGTGAACCCTTGCAATGATTTAGATGGAGCTTCGCGACGAGATAATTGAGAGAGCTTGGAACTCCGAAAAGAAAGATGAAGCCTCTCGAACCGAGAATGTGATATGATGACCAACTCCGGAAAGAAAGATGAATCACTTGTAATCAAGAATTTATTCATCATGAATAATCTCCGTAAAAAGAATTGAGTCATCTCGAGGAAATAAGAATAAGATTTATTGTATGCTTATCCTTCATCAAATTTAATTGATGACAAGCAACGGATTTGGCATACTACTTATTCCCCTTGAAAAAGGATTAAGAAAGATATAGCATAAACTTGAGAAGGTATTGATGGAACCACCGGTGGGATTTGGAAACAACGAATGAATTGATATGATAACAAAGCAAGAAGAATCTCGAACGAACCACCGTAAGAATTGAAAATGAAAATAGCGAAGGCACAATTCACCGGAAATAATGAAGATACTTGAGGGGATTTAGATACATGAGAACGAAGAGATCATGAACTGATTAGAGGGAATTTGAACAATTCACCGGTAAGATTTGGAGAACGATAGCTACACACTGAGAAAGCAGAATTATGACATGATGCCTTCGGAGGAAAGAAATGGAAACAACTCATGAAATGCTTCGGATGGTAAGAAAAGAATTGTCACAAACAAAACAATTATGAGGATAGCATGATGCTAGAACCATGAATATTGAAGAGAATGGAGCAAGATTCAAGAGAAATCCTTCTTCGGTCTTCAAATGTTGAGAATGAATATGAGAACCACCATGAATTGTTGAGATACTCCGGGAGAATTAAAAGAGGAAAGGTTGAGCTAAAGATGAAAAGAATTTGAAAACGACCTTGGAGAAGGCATATGACTGATGAGAATTCATTTTTACGTCAAACTCGAAAAGAATTAGGAATGGCTCCGGAATAATTAGAAGAGTCAGGTAAGATCCTGGAAAAAGACCTGTGGGTTAGGGCCCACTCGAAAGAAACATCATTGAAGGATTGCTTGAAATAGAGATTGCACCGGTAGAATTAAATATCTTGAATGATAGAAAAACCTCGAACTAACTCGAACAGATTAAGAATGGAAACATGATTCTTCTAAGATATCTTGAGCACTCCGGATTATGAACTGTGAGAGGTGAACAATTAAGAGGTGCACCGACGTGGAAAAACATTTGAAATGAGGAAAGGGATATGATCAACACCGAAAGCTTGAATTAAATCCACCGGAGAAGAAAAGAGACAAAGAATAATAGACTTGAAGCTCCGTTAGTATCTTCCTAAGAATCACCGGATAAGATCATTGATGGAAAAGAATGGAGAGTCTTCCCATCAATAAAATGGATACCCGATTAAGAAATCTGAGTCCTTGAAGAAAAGGGTGGGAGGGCGGGAAAACAAAGACAACTTGGGGCGGATGAAACCGATACCGTTGAGAAAACTTAGAATTGATCTCGCGAATGTTGAAATGATCGGATCCACCTGAAGAGAAGCACACCGGTTGGAAAGAATTGACATGACAATCTCGATGATCAAAAGGATTAGTACTCCCATAGAAATATGAGAACACCGCTTGAAAGGTATGGAATCAACACTTGACTTCGAAGCAACTCGAATACCACAAATAAAACAAAACAAAGGATTTGGCTTGCAGAATAAGCCAGAACAAATACATATGATAGAGATTTACCCAATCCCATATCATGCATCTGTCGGAAAGATATTCTAGGAGCTACTTGAATTCCCACCTATAAACTCCCGAAACTTTCTGGTTATGCAATCTGGTGTTGGGGATACAGGGGAAGCAATATATCTCACCCAAACTAACAATCCCTACATCCAGTTGTATCTATCCGTCAACACATAACCAAGAAAACTCCGGAAATCGTGTACCTCAACCTTCGAAAAGCATCCGTTATACGAGTTATGGCAATACTCCCGAACTCCCCAGTACTGGGTGGCGTCGAGGTTATCTCACCAACAACTGCATAAAAGAGATTTTCGATGTCGACAAAACTCAGGTATTCCAGAACTGCAACGATAAAATTGTGACGACAACACCTCAGAGCTCAACTCCCCGGGTCACTGCCACATAAAAGACAAGAGGCACCAAGAACAATGTTCTCGTCACAAAACCATCGGAACGATTCCAAGATACCCGCGTGATCCTAAAAAAAATTGTGAAAAATTGAGGAGAGGAAAGACAAAACATCTACGTCGAGAGTCCTCACCAGAGCGACGAAGGGGGCTGAGGAGTAAAAAGAATCCTACTCTCCAATATATATAATCCTAAGACTCAAAATAGTTTTTTTCTAGACTCAACAACGACCAACAATCAAGGGGGCTCCTATGGTCGGTCGAGGCTCTGATACCAACTTGTCACGCCCAAGATGCGACCCTATCCTAAAGGAACTTGAAGGTCCCACCAAGGATAGAAGCGCATCTTGAAGACGCTTTTACAAGATGGATATCATTACATCAACATTACATAATAGATGGGGATACATACAAAACATCAAAAGACACATGAATACAACAATATATCATACATAAGAGCAACATCCGACTACGGATGAAAACAAAAACAGAAGCTCAAACGACATCCACCCTGCTAGCCCAGGCTGCCGGCCTGGAACCTATCCCCTGATCGAAGAAGAAGAAGAAGAACTCCAAAACAAGCAAACATCACTCTCGCGTCATGATCATCGCATAACCTGTACCTGCAACTGTTGTTGTAGTAATCTGTGAGCCACGAGGACTCAGCAATCCCATTACCATGGGTATCAAGACTAGCAAAGCTTAATGGGAAAGGAAGGGGTAAAGTGGTGAGGTTGCAGCAGCATCTAAGCATATATGGTGGCTAACATACGCAAACAAGAGCGAGAAGAGAGCAAGCAGAACGGTCGTGAAGCTAGCAATGATCAAGAAGTGATCCTGAACTCCTACTTACGTCAAACATAACCCAAAACCGTGTTCACTTCCCGGACTCCGCCGAAAAGAGACCATCACGGCTACACACGCGGTTGATGTGTTTTAGTTCGGATCTGGTGTCAAGTTATCTACAACCGGACATTAACAAATTCCCATCTGCCCATAATCGCGGGCATGGCTTTCGAAAGTTTATACCCTGCAGGGGTGTCCCAACTTAGCCCATGATAAGCTCTCGCGATCAACGAAGGATATACCTTCTCCCAAGAAGACCCGATCAGACTCGGAATCCCGGTTTACAAGACATTTCGACAATGGTAAAATAAGACCAGCAAAGCCGCCCGATGCGCCGACAAATCCCGATAGGAGCTACACATATCTCGTTCTCAGGGCAACACCGGATGAGACTAGCTACGAGTAAAACCAACCCTCAAGTTGTCCCAAGGTGGCCCCGCAGGCAGCTCAGTTCGGACCAACACTTAGACAAGCATTGGCCCGGGGGGGGGGGCTAAAATAAAGATGACCCTCGGGTTGGCCGACCCAAGGGAAGGGTATAGGTGGTGGTGAGGCAAATGGTAAAACCAAGGTTGGGCCTTGCTGGAGGAGTTTTATTCAAAGCGAACTGTCAAGGGGGTCCCATAAATCACACAACCGCGTAAGGAACGCAAAATCCGGGAACATAACACCGGTATGAAGGAAACAAGGGCGACAAGAGTGGAACAAAACACCAGGCATAAGGACGAGTCTTCCACCCTTTACCAAGTATATAGATGCATTAATAATATAAGAGATATTGTGATATCCCGACATAAATCTGTCCACCATGGAGCAATCTTCAACTTCACCTGCAACTAACAACGCTATAAGAGGGGCTGAGCAAAAGCGGTAACATAGCCAAGCAACGGTTTGCTAGGAAGGGTGTCAAAGGTTAGAGGTTCATGGCAATTTGGGATGGCTTGATAAACAGGTGATAGGTAGCGCAGCATAGCGATAGAACGAAGCAACTAGCATAGCAATGATAGTAGTGAGATCCAGGGTAGCGGTCATCTTGCCTGAAATCCCGCAAGGAAGAAGAACGAGTCCATGATGAAGACGAATGGGAGTAGTCGAACGAATCATCAATCGCAAAATTATCGGAACTAAGAAGCAAAACCGAAAAGAAACAAACAACATGATAAATGCACAAGCATAAACATGGCATGATGCACAAACAAGTATGATGCATGTCCGGTTTAATGAGGCATGGCATGGCAAAGTGCACAAACAATACTACAAATTAAGTGGAGCTCAATATGCAACGAGTTGCATATTGACGAAACACCACATTCATTAATTTAGTTCACTCTTTTTTATGTACCCAACAATATTAAATGTTTATTAACATGGCAGGAGGTGAAGTATAACAAAACTACCTATCTAGGCAATTTTAAATGAGTCCGGAAAGAACAAACAACAATTCCGGAAAATCCCCATATGCATATTTTAGATTTGGTATTGTTCTGTCCTAAACACAATTTTAATGTTGTTAAACAGGAAAATGAAGTGCAACATGTTAAATTAGGCATTTTTCCACCCCATTTACATATAAAGTTTATTTAAAACCGAGCTACGGTTATTTAGTTATGAAATAAAGCATTTTAGCATGACATTTGAGCAAAATTAAATAAACAGCAAGGTTAAACATATTTAACATGGCTGAAAGTGGGATATTATGAAACTAGAGTAAATTCTAAGCACTTTTCATATATAAATTATTTTAATCCGATCCACGGTTCAAGAGTTATTAATGCATGAACATGGAGGGGTAATCTGTAAATATGCAGTCTCTGGAAAATTGATAAGATCGCAGGCAGGGAAAAAGCATGACACGGGCCGCATCTAAATAGTGCACTGGGCGGCTGGGCTGCTCACCTAGCTGGGCTTCGGCCCGTTTGTAGAGAGGCTTGGCAGGCCGGTGGATCTGGCGAAGAGGAGCTGGGCCTTGGCGGGGCGCGCGAGGCAGGGAGGCGCTGACGATGCCCGTGCGGTCAACGGGCGCTGAATGAGGCATCTTCCTCCTCTGCTCGAACCAGAGGCTGGACAGGCGCGGTGCGATGGGACTTGGGCACGGGGCTGCGGAAGGAGATGGCGGCGGGCGGAGGCACGGATCCAAGACGGGGGAGGTGCGAAGGCGGACGGATCCGGGCGGTGCTAGACGCAGGACGACGAAGGACGCTGACAAGCTTGCCCCGGGACGAGGCGGCCATGGCGCTCCTGCAGGACTTGGCGGGCGACGCAGGTGGTCTCCGGCGAGGGCACCGGTGGCCGGGGACGGGGCCATGCGGTGTGATCCGGCCGGGAACGGGCAAGGGCGACGAAGGCCGGCCAGGTCTGGTGGTGGAGACGAGGCCCCAATGGCAGCGCGATGCAGCGGCGGTTTCGGACAGCCATGGCAGGACTCCTGCTGCTGTTGAACCACGAGAGGGAAAATGAGGTCAGGAGGGGGAGAGAGAGAGGAGGTGCGGCAAGAAGGGAAGGGGGGCGACGTAGCTTAGCTGCTGCTGGTGGTGGTAGACGACGGGGACGACACGAGGTGGGAGACGGCAGGGAGCTCCTCTCCCTGGCTCGCAACAAGGGGGACGAGGCAGGGCTAGGCAGGGGAGATCGAGCAGAGGAGGCATGGCCTCAGGCTTGAGGGAGGTGGTTGCGGGGAGCTACGGGAAGGACGGATGGTGAACGAGAGGAGTGGTGGCCGCTGTGAGCTGATTGGGTGGAGATGGATCGGGAGGGATCCCGAGGTGGAAGAGAACTGGCGGCGGCGGGTAAGGGGATTTGGTGGATGGGACAAGGCTCCTAAATTCTAGGGTTAGGTTGGTAGGTGGTCTATATATAGGATAAAGAGAGTGGGTTTAGTCCGTCCGATCGCAATCGGGCGGTCGAGAATAAATAGGTTAGGTAGCCCAAATAAGAAAACGGAGATGTTTTATAGATGTTAGGGGATGATTCGAATCCAACGGTCATGACCGTGCGGTTCGGGTTGGTGGAAGTTCCGGACACGCGCGCGAGGGGGCTGCAAGCTGGCAAGAGAGGTTAGGTGATTGGACAAGAGGGAAACGAAAACACGATTGGTCTCGAAACGGTCAACGAAAGAAAGGGGGACGCGGCAACTACGAGCGGATGCAAGTTTGAAAACAATGACGGCAACAGAGTGCCAATGCAATGCGAATGATGCGATGATGAATGCAACAAACAAATAAAACACACAGCTGCAACGAAATAACTGGAAGGCTTCTGAAGCGTCGGTCTCGGGGCGTTACATAGTTGGAAAAACTAGTAGCCAGTTCTCAATTGACAATGTGGTGCCTTCTTGGCCGCACATTCCAATCTTATCATCTCACTGTTGCTATGCGCTCCCATCCTCTCTCTCACACACTCTCTCTCTCTCTTTGACTTTTCTTTCCTTTTCACTATACTATGAAATTCACGGAACAAAACAGTTTTCTGGCTGCTGCTTGATCCTTTGGTGCTCGCCTCTACCAACAGCCCAAATGACAACAAGCAAAGCCAGCAGCAGCTCGATGCCATAGCCTCACGAACGGGGGAAGGTGCCAGGTAAACAGAAGGAGCAAACCACGAAGCATCATGTGCGGCAACAATGAGAGACACCTGGGAAGGTCAACGACATGAGCCATGGAAGGTCAACGACATGAGCCGTGGAAGGTCGACGAGAGATGCCCGAGCAGGCACGCGCGAGGATGGCGAACATATGGCAGAGGGAATGTCCTAGGAGCTGCACTGCATCCTAATCATCAATCACTCATCAGACCAGCTCGAAATTTCCAATCAGTACAAATAAAGAATGTTTCTGCTTTTGAAGATGAACAAGAATAGGGTGCACACGCTCGAACTGAAGATGATGGCCAGGACGAACTTCATAGTGAGCAGGCACACACCCAGCAGGCCAGCACATCGCATACACCCACACACCCATGTCTACCTTCGCTTGGCTGGCAAAAGCGACAAAGGAGAGGAGCCGCTGGAGTGGGCCAAATCAAGCCGCACCAATTCCAGCCGTCTTGACGACGTCTGCATTCCTCCTGACCTCGTCACCCTTCTCGCGGTGGCAGAGGTGGCGGTGCTAGAGGCCATCGGCGGCGGGGCATGGGAAGTTTCCCGCGGTGAAGCTCAAGAGCAGAGGGCCTGGCGGCGCGATGGAAGGAGGGGGATGCCGGCGCCATGGTGGAAGAAGGAGGGGGTGGACGGCGCCGTGGTGGAAGGAGGGGGTGGCCGGCGCCATGGTGGAAAAGGAGGGGGTGGCCGGCGCCGTGGTGGAAGAAGGTAGCGGTGGCCGGTGCCGTTATCGAAGCAGGTGGAGGGAGGCAGCAGAAGGCGCACCGGGGCCGAGGCAGGCCGGCGCCGGTGGCGGGGGGTTTGTCGGGGGGTTCGTGGGTGGATGTGGGGGAGTGGATAACGTGGGAGCCGAGAGATTGTTTTTTTACGGGAAGTTCTAGTGGGTTTGTCTTTTCAGATTCTGGAACAGCTCCGCGGCTCCTTATATGGCGCGACGTGATCCGAATAGCTATTCTGATCCTGGGATCAGAATAGTGCTACTCTCTCTCTATATATATATAATATATATAGAGGGAAAAGCAAACTTATGAAGCTTCTCTAGAGGGGTTGCAATCATAGACGCTCATCTGTGTTGGGATCTGCACCCTCATCTTTCCCTCTTTGCATTTTCCAGCTTTTAGATGGTCGATGGATAATTCCTCTTATAGCCGAAGGTGGACCATTCGGCCTGCGTCTACTCTAGTAGTGCGCAGTAGTAGTCTGCTGGTTTGGCAGTCACGGGCATGTGATTGCAGCCACGTTCGGAGCCGGTCAAAAGGTTTTGGGCATCTGCTGCATGCCTTTTTTCTCTCGTCTGGACTCACGCATGAGCAACGGACACAGTCAAAAACGAGACAATGCCCCTTGCCGCACTTTCTTTCTTGCTTGTCTAGGTCTAGCACGGCCCTCTCTTTCCTCTCTCCCACTCTCTTCTCTCCACCTCATCTGAAGCCCGTATTTTGGTCAAAGCTACAGCCACGTCAAACGGTCAAAGAGAGTTCCTTAATACTCACCCCCTTCCTATCTTCTCACATACACCATCACCCGAGCACCACAACCACTGCTCACTCTTCTCATCTACATTCATCATTTATTTTTACTCTCCCTCTTCCCCAGCACCACCGCCGTCCTCTACGGCCCGCACGACATCGCAGCTCAGCCATCCAAGCCAGAAGCCCAAGCAGGTGCATCCCGTGTGCATCTGGACGACGGGAGGAGGAACATGGGGTGGAAGAGGAGGACGCCATGGATCTCGGACCCATGACTGCCATGGTGCGGCTGCAATCTCAACGAGTGGAGGACCATGAGGAAGTGGATGGTGCTCATGGGTCTCATCCTGAGCTGAGGTTTTTTTATCTATACAACCCTTGGTTTCTCCCTTGATGTTTTAGTTGACGAAGGACGACAAGCAGCAGCGACCAGATGAGCAGGAGCCGCATCAGCTACAGAAGGAAAATCTCAACTCCCACGGCCTGCTGCATCTTAATGCTTTTTTAGATTACCTAGCAATCACTTTGCTCGGCTGTATTTTTCACGATCCGGTTGATTTAGTTTGGACCGAATCTAACTCTCTTCAGCGCTAAAGTGTAATACTGATGCATTCTCTGAAATGTTCTACTTGGTGTTTCCTAATTGAAGAAATTTCTGGACCTCTTTTGTTGTGCATGTAATTTTTTGTTGTGGTCAAAATGGTTGATGGTGATTACATTACACACAGGGATTGCTTATTTGTTGTAAGTGTCTTAGAGGGTTTTCCTAATTGAAGGTGCATGATGACGCCTACAAATTAACTGCTTGCCTGGCCGGTTTCTTTTTTTTAGACAACGGCCTGTTCCTTGTTAGATCTGCTTGACAGCACAAAACGTGTATGTAGCCCATATCTCTCGGCATTTGGAGCAGCTCGGCCAACCTAATACCAACATCTATGCATATTTTTTGGAAGATGTTGGCTACCATTTCTTCAAATCACCATGATCTGAAAAATTGGGCTAGATGTATGATGCAACCTCAGCTTCAGGTTAATATACATAGCAAGGAAAGTTAGCTCTAGGGATTAGCTTGAGAGTGTACTTCAAAATGGAAACTCAAGTCATCGCCAAAAAATAGCAAATGTAGTTCAGACCAAAGCACCAGAAAGCCAGCAAATCAGAAACTACCGTCCGCTACCAGGAAATGCAAGCACTATGGCCAAGCTGGGCACTGCGTGAGTACCTGTCCAGCATACGATGAGTACCTGTCAGGCTCAACAAATGATGGTCAACTCTCATGTACTTTGGCGTTTCACACTACCGCAAAATGTACCAAGCGTTTTTTTCATTTTTCTTATGTGTTTTTTACCATTCCAACTCCGAACAGTACAATTTTTATCTATAATAAGCAAAAACGATGGCACATGTATTATTATTCTCCATATACCAATTGACTACGACATTTATGATTTCCCCCATTCTCAAAATATTTTTTCCTCCTGGTTTATATTTATTCAGTGCCGGTATTATTTTTCATTTTGAGTTGGGGTATAATTCTCTGGATTTTCCTTTTCCGACCCACATATGTGAAGCATCACAAACAAAACCCACACGAGCACTTTTTTTCGCTAGCTATGATAACTTCTTTCTGGCTCCGTAGCGTGGCCATATGATATGACGGGTGCAGCATGCATAGAGGTATCGAGCAGAATGTCATTCCTTCTGCTCATCACGGCTTTTTATTACTCGATACCTCGCACACTCGGTACCTAGACATTTCCCGCAAACTTTGTGATTTGTCTTCGTCTTACCACAAATTTGTTTAGTTATGTTTATAAAAGGCGTCAAGAGATACCACACCCACACCGCTATGCATTTCAATATAGGATTTAATAAGATCATATATAAACCGGACCGAGTAGTTTTTCTTCTTCTTTGAGACGACCCGACTTTCAAATATAAACGGTGTCCCATCTCCCAGACCTGATATGCGACCACCCTTACCAGAATGAACCTCTATCACCATACCAGCTACATCAATCTCGTCGCCTGTAGCACGCACCTCATCTTCATCCCTTTTGGTGAGCTATCTCAACAGATTGGAGCATCGTTGACCACTAGCAACTTGGGGATCGGCTTGCAATCGTCGAATGGCGCCGGCTGGTTATGACACCCAAGAAGTCTTGCAGATATTTTGACGGGTTTTTTTTCGCCTCGTCCCACTACGCCATGGCCGAGAAGCAGATCTGAAAGTAGCTCTGTCGAGATAGATTGGCTAAG
This sequence comes from Triticum aestivum, assembly GCF_018294505.1. Taxonomy (NCBI): domain Eukaryota; kingdom Viridiplantae; phylum Streptophyta; class Magnoliopsida; order Poales; family Poaceae; genus Triticum; species Triticum aestivum. The sequence continues at coordinate 304,548,288 of NC_057798.1, read as the reverse complement.
CTCATCGCAGACTCCTCGAGGTAACAACAGACACCAGCCGCCAAGTTGGACGTGTGCTCCCCGTGCATGCTCTCATCGGCGGCCACGGGGGTTTTGTTGCAGCTCTGTGCGCCCCGGCGGTCCCTGTCTTCATCGATCATGCGACAGGGTGGCTAGCGGCGGCCAGGCACCGCATGCCACACCGTTGAACGCCGTCGGCCGTGACACCCACAAGTACTTAAAAAGTTCGACGGTCTCAAGATATAATATACCTTGAGTCAACAACAAAACACAAGATTTTCTGTAAGTAGTAAAAGTGCAATGAGCAACCACACCGTCTAACATGTACAATAAGTAAAGAGCCAATGCAATATAGTTATGATGCTTTAAGTGGGAGTATTTGACAAAAAACTGCCACAATTCATGGAACCGTGCCTACAAACTACCACTTTACAAATTTGCGCCTAAAACTACCATTTCCTCACTAATCCTTGACTAAAAACTACCTAGTCTGAAAAAAGCCCGATTTGGCTCTTTTAAACGCGTTTATGACTAGTTGGGCCCACACGTCAGTGTCTATCTTCTTGCTCCTCATGTATCTCTCTTAGGCATTTCAACAAACACCTCAACTTCGTGCCCCACGGCGGGGAGCTCGCCGACGAGGTAGTTGTTGGCGAGGCCCAGCACGGCGAGCTCGGGCTCCCCGAGGAGCGCGGCGGGGAGCCATCCCGCGAGCACGTTGTCGGAGATATTGAGCTCCTAGAAGTGGATGGGCCCGTCTACTGGACGAGGACGAGGACGGTCTGCGTGGGCACGGCGAGCGCCTGGAAGTCGGCTGCTCCCTGCTGCTCCTTGTAGCCCGCGCCCGGGCTCGAGCTTCCGGACGGACGTCGCCCCGCTCATGACGCAGATGGTGCAGTTCCCGGCCAACAACAGCGCCCCCTTCACCATCAACATCCACCCCTACCTCAGCCTCTACCTCAGTGACGACTTCCCCGTCGATTTCGCCTTCTTCGACGGCCTCGCCAAGCCGTTGCAGGACGGCGAACGCACGTACACCAACATGTTCGACACGCTGGTGTCCGCGCTCGCCGCCGTCGGCCACGGCGACCTGCCCATCGTCATCGGCGAGGTCAGCTGCCAACCGACGGCGACAAGCACGCCACCAACGCCCTCGCCAAGCGCTTCTACGACGGCCTGCTCCCGCGGCTGGCGGCCAACACTGGCACGCCGCTCCGGCCCAACCAGTACATGGAGGTGTACCTGTTCGGTCTCCTGGACGAGAACGTCAAGAGCGTGGCGCCGGGCGCGTTCGAGCGGCACTGGGGCGTGCTCCGCTTCGACGGCCAGCCCAAGTTCCCCATGGACCTCACCGGGAACGGGCAGAACACCATGCTGGTGCTGGCCAAGGGCGTGCAGTACCTGCCCAGGACATGGTATGTGTACAACCCCAACACCGAGGACAAGAGCAAGCTGGTCGAGAACGTGAACTACGCCTGCACCTTTGCCGACTGCACCGCGCTCGGCCTCGGCTCCACCTGCTACGGCATGGACGTCAATGGCAACGCCTCCTACGCCTTCAACATGTACTTCCAGGTGCAGAACCAGAAGGACGAGGCCTGCGACTTCCAGGCGCTCGCCGTGCCCACGCAGACCGTCCTCGTCCTCGTCCAGGAGACCGACCCCTCCACTTCCAGGAGCTCAACCTCTCCGACAATGCGCTCGCGGGCTGGCTCCCCGCCGCGCTCCTCAGGGCGCCCGGGCTCGCCGTGCTGGGCCTCACCAACAACTACCACGCCGGCGAGCTTCCCGCCATGGGGCACGAAGACGAGGTGTTTGTTGAAATGCCTAAGAGAGATATAGGAGGAGCAAGAAGATAGACACTGACATGTGGGCCCAACTAGTCAGAAACACGTTTAAAAGAGTTGAATCGGGCTTTTTTCAGACTTGGTACTTTTTAGTCAAGGAATAGTGAGAAAATGATAGTTTTCGGCATAAATTTATAAAGTGGTAGTTTGTAGGAACATTTTCATAAAATGTGGTAGTTTTTTGTTAAATACTCTTTAAGTGGTGATTAAGATAAAAGAGCATAGAAATAGATGAAAAAACAAACAACAACAAAAAGTAAAGAGCCAACTATACACATACATTACAATACTACTAAAAGGGAAGACAGAATGACGCAAGTCGAATTCATGAAGTGGAAAGACAAAAAAACAAAATGCGGGAATTATAGATACAATGTTGCAGCACCACGCGATGGTAGTACCCCTACAGGCAGCGATACGGCCGCAAGAACAACGACACAGCTACACATAATGAGGCCACCCTGGGTCCGTGAAACGGACAACGAAGTTCTGCACGGAGAGGATGGACACGCCGACGGCTGCTCTCAGAATGTCGGCGAACTCGGCGAGGATGGCTTCCTTCCCCGCGGTGTTCTTTGGCAGCTCCCCGTCGATAACTACTAGTACTAGTACTAGTACTTACTTGGTTAAAGTAAATGCGTCACACACAGAACCGGCTTCGTGCTACAGTCCGACAGAGTGCAAGACTCGTGTTTATAAACTAAAGCCGTGAAATCTGGGCACGTGGTCAGATGCATCGGCGTATGAACAGAACGTGCATGGGCAATACGCGCCAGACAGACTCAAAGTAGGTACTGCATGCTTAACAATGACACACGGATGCGATTCTGAACCTGACCATTCGTGGTTTAAGACATGTTGACCAAGAATCAGGACGTATCATACGTGGCCAGAGGAGATCCCGTGTCGTGCGTTTTTTTTTCACCAGTAAACGGTGCGTCAATGATGGCAGTAATTCAATGAGCAGATGTACATATAGATGTGGATAAGCAAAAACAACGTCAGCGCAATTAACTCATGCCCATTAACTAACAACATCATCTATAGATGCCAAGTACTGTTGGTGACAACCACGAATCGCTTAGAGCATCTACAGCCAAGCGGCTCAACCCATCCTCCGCCGCTCCTTGACAATGGTGGAGTCAGATGTGCGGCGCCTCCGACAGAAGAACGCCAAAGCACTTCGGCTCGCCATCGAACTGTCGGAGCGTGAGGCAGCAGCAAAGGTGAAGGCGAGGAGGCACGCCGAGGAGAAGAAGCGCTTACTCCGGAGGCTAGCCAGGGTGTAGATGGACCTACAAATGACGGGTCAGATGTCAGCGACAAATCAAGCTCCGACAACGACGACGACCCTGCCACGACTGACGCCTATGCCACTGACGACGACCCTCAACTACTAGGAAATACCTTATAGATAGATGTTTAGTAGTAGCGAGGGGTATAGGGTCACGCTGCTATTAATTAGTAGTAGCGAGGGGTATATACCTTGCGTGTTAGTAGTAGCACGGGCTATAAACCCGCACTGCTACTAAGTGGTCTTCACCATGCCCCTCGGGACATGCCATAGTAGTAGCGAGGAGTATAAACCCCGCGCTACTACCAAGTTGATAGTAGTAGCGCGGGCTATAAACCCAGGCTACTACTAAGTGGTCTCCACGGTGCCCCGCGGGACATGCCATATTAGCAGCGAGGGTTGTAAACCCGCGCTACTACTAAGTACAGGGTTTTTTAACAGTCTTAGAAATCCCCATCTCCTCCTCTGAATCCCTCCTCTCTCCCGTACCTATCATCCTATCACTCCATAGGCTCTCCCGTGGCACTTCTGCCCATGCGCGCCTCCTCCTCCGTGGTGCCCAACGAGGCCGCCTCACGCCGCTGGCGTCCAGGAGCTCGCCAGTCTTCCCCATCACCTCCATGCCACCACACCGGAGCACCTCACCACCGGCAACTAGCCCCGGTGCTCCCTCCATCTCCTTCCTCTCTCCCTCATTTCTCTTTTCCCCTCTCCCATCTGGTTTTACTTGCCCTCCCATGTCCATCCCCCATGCAGGTCTTCGCCATGGATGACCAGGAGCTCTCTGTCTTGGCTGCAAAGAGGAGCCCCACACCGCCGCCTTGCTTTGTCCGGGATCCGGCCCCTCTCTAGCAACAGCCGCTAGATCTGGTCTGCCGCTGCCCGTCTGCACCATTGGTGACCCCTGTCATCAATGCACTCGCGCTACTACTACCAGTTAGCTGTAGCGAGCTAGGAGTAGCGCTGGCACCCGCGCTACTGCTAGCTATTTAACCTACGCTACTAGTAGGCTTTTCCCTCGTAGTGCTCCGACGATGTTGGTCTACATGGTAGAGGACTATAGAGCGAGTGGTGGTAGATAAATAGAGAGTTAGGTAGAGAGAGCGAGAGAAAGTGGATTATTATCGGGTGGGAGAGCGGTATATAGTACAACTACATCATTGGATTTCACCCAGACCTGAGCTTACATTGTCGGAACCACGCACACCCACCCGAGGGCACCCTTTTTTGTGCATGACAACCTTCTCTATAAGGTGGACGTTGCACCACCGACAACATTAGACACCATGTAAAGTTTTTACGATGCGTGCACATTAAATCAGATATTAAAAGACTGGAGGGAGAGAGAGAGAGAGGAGAGAGAGAGAGAGAGAGAGAGAGAGAGAGGTAGCTAGATATATATATCACCGCAACACTTTCATTACATAAGAACCTCCGTCTTACATTGACGGAACCTTGCATACCGACCTGAGGGTACCTTTTTTTGCGCACAAGAATCTTCTCTATAAGGTGGTCATTGCACCCACCAACACCATTTGATCCGTGTAAGTTTTTTACGATGCGTGCATGTTAAATGAGATGTTAAGGGACGAGAGAGAGAGAGAGAGAGAGAGAGAGAGAGAGCATCAGCACAACGCTTACATTACACAAGAACCTCCATTTTACATTGTCGGAACCATGCATCCCCGTACGCGGGGCACCCTCTTGCATGTGAACACGAACCTTTCATATACCCCGACTGAGGGAACCCTTTCTTTTGTGCACAAGAACCTTTCTATAGGGTAGACACTGCACCCGCTGTCGCCCCTGCGAGGGCACACTATGAGGGAACCTCCACTTTTACATGATTGGAACCACCCGTAAATACACGGGGGCACCCTTTTATGTTTGGTACGAGAATCACTTCTATTGAGTTTTTATGGTGGTTGCAACATGCATCGTGCAAGGTTTTTTGGTGGTGATAGAGAGGGGGGGGGGGTAGAGAGAGGATTTTTATCGGGTGGGACAACGACATATAGTAACTAGGTCCATAACCGATTCTCAATGTACCACTGCATCGGTGCATTACACAGAACCTTTGTTTTACATTGCCAAAACCACACATAAACGCACGAGGGCACCTTTTCTTTGTGTATGAGAACCATTTTTCTTTCCAGCGGATGTTGCACCCACAGTCATCACTCTACATGATGATTTTTTGTCGTAGTGGCATGGCACCTTCTAATTGCCTCCATAGCCATTTACAACATAGAAGAGTGCCGTTGTATGGCTTCGTAAAACCATGTTTCTAGACATTGCAAACGCTCCCGCCTTGCCTATTCCACTCGAACTCTGGCCTTTGTTTGCTTTGTACGTGTTGGTCTACATGAGAGAGAGAGGCTGGTAGATAGATAGACAGATAGACAAAGAGAGTGATAGAAAGTGGATTGTTATTGGGTGCGAGAGCGATATATAGTCAGAACCATGCATAGACACCCGAAGGGCACCCTTTTTTGTGCACCAGAACCTTTTCTATAAGGTGGACGTTGCATGCATGTTAAATCAGATGTTAAAGGACTAGAGAAAAAGGGAGCAATAAGCAGAGGTATACCATCACTGCGAGGCTTACAATACAAAAGAACCTAGGTCTTACACTGGCAGGACCATGCATACCCTGACGAAGACATTGTGTTGTAATGCCATGCCAGTTTAAAATTGGTTCCATAACCCATTCACAATGTGCCACCGCATCGTTAGATTACACATAACCTACGTTTTACATGGTCAGAACCACTTCATCGCTAGATTTTACACGAACACCCATTTTACATTATGGAAACCATGTAAATCCAACCGAGGGCACCCTGTTTTTTGTACACAAGATCCTTTCTATAGGATGGGTGTTGCAAAGATTCATGCAATGACAAAAGGAAAAAAAAGATATTTCGAATTACAATCGATTACTTTTAAGAATATGGTCTTCGTCGTGGGTGTTCATGGAGTCCTCCATGACACACCTCATGAGCTCGGCCTCCTCCTCCTCGGTCATGGGCGGTGGTGGCGATAGGGACGAGGACGAAGATGGCGTCAGCGTGAGGCCGCGCAAACGCGTACGCCCGCGCGTTTGGGGCAGGCTCAGAGCATGCGTAGGACGCGGCCGCCGCGGTCTCGGAGGATGACCAAGAAAAAAGGATTGTCATCACATGTCATGCTCATCATGGAGCCACGTATCTGATAGCGCTACGCGTACTTGCGGTCATAGAGAAGATCCGGTGGGAGGCAAGCGCGGCGGCGGTCGATCTCCTCACGACGAGCGTGCCCGCTCACTGACACCGGTGGGATTGGCACCCGATCTGCAGAGAGCTGCCAATTGTTGGGGAAGTGGGCATCGCTCCATGGGAGGGGAGGTGGCATCACCGTCTCCCAATAATGCCAACAGATGTCGGCGCCAACGTAGGACCGTTTGCGATGCGGGGCCTTCGCCGGCGAGATGGAAAATGCGCGTAGAGTGTGTGGTGTGGAAAATGCGCGTAGAGTGGCTTAATGTTGTAAACTTCAATTTGATCAAGTTCAAAGCAGGTTCAACCGTAAGTAGCATGCATTCAAACATAAAAATAGATAGTTTTGCATAACCGAACATAAAACATAAATTTAAACTGAGCTAAACTACTTTCGGTCGAAGTAGAGGTCGAGCCAATCCTTCCTCGTCAGGTACGGTGTGCCACGAGCCGGGTCCGGGCCGCTGCCGTCATCGGGGTCGTTGGGGAAGGCACTCCTCCACTCGTCGATGTCGATCTCCTCATCCTCGCCGCCCACCTGGACGCCCTCCGCACCGCCGTCCTCGCCGCCTTCGACCTCATCTTCGGAGGAGAGTACGATAACCTCACTGCCCTCCACGCCATTGTCCTTGCCGCCTTCGACCTCGTCATCGGAGGAGAGTGCGATAATCTTGCCGCTGTCTGCGCCGCCGTCCTTGCTTCCTTCGACCTCATCATCAGAGGAGAGCACGATAACCTCGCCACATTCCGCGCCGGCAAAGATTGCCTGCTCCGCCTCCATGAGCTCCGGGTGCTGCCGACGAAGCTCTTGCATGTAGGCCTCGGCGGCGGCCTCGGCCTCGAGGCGCTCCCATGCCTCGCGGTCCTCCCGCGCCATAGCCGAGCTCACCAACCCTGGCTCCGGCGGAACAAGGTGGACCAAACGTGTGCCGAAGGGGAAATTGAGCCTAACTGCCGCGCCGTGGTAGAGGACCTGCCAGCGATCGTACTCCATGACCGCGAGCTCGGTTGTGTGGAAGCTACCGAGCCACCGGCTGGTGTGGGTCTCCCGATCTGTAATCTCGGTGACCCACGTCCCTCACCGCCGCTGCCGGACCCCGAGGTAGGACCTTGTCGGCTGCCGGGTCTGACGGTTTTGTGGAGTGTATTGTGTGTGTGTGTGTGGGGGGGGGGGTAAGGTGGTGTTTGAGGAAATACCGCGACAACTAAAAATTTTACTAGGCGGGAATAACAGGACGGGGTTACTGAAAATTTGGATAAGGGCAAGCAGATATTCTTGAGATTGCGAGGGATGCAGAGGCGGGACTACTTGGGGAGCGAGCTAGTCTTCTTGACACGCCGGCTGTGGACTGTAGCCGATGCACCTTCTCGCGTAAGCCATAGGCATACTATACATCGACGGTGCTCCAGGATATTTTGTACTGCATCTCACACGGTTGGTGACAATAAACTATGTGGGATCTACTTGATATTTCATTTTGATTTGAATTACATAATAGGGTCACAGCGGCAATGGATAGTGTTTGAATTGCTAGACCTTTTATCTGTAGTGAACATGCAACTATATGTGTGTCGTAAAAAAATTGGAATTATTTAGGGTTCATTTGGAAATTTTATACATTAAATTGGTTTTCTAGCAATTTCAGGTGCACAATTCAAAATCAAAGCACATGCTCCAGTCCCTAAAAACGGGTTGCAAAATCAAATGTTTGTCCTTGGTTGCAAGCTTAGGTCACATACAAGAAATGAGAATAAATGTCAAACACCTTGACATTGTCGCTCAGCCACTAACATGGAGATACATGGTTTTAAAATTATAGTAAATCGAAAACTCGGCTGAAATTCATGAAACTTGACATGATATCAAGGAACGACATCGTCATGCCGTGCTAAAAATATTTTCCCGTTTGGGCCAGGTTTGGGTATAAGCTTCTCGCACACCGGAGCTTCTCCCCCAACAAGCCAGATGGTTTCAGTAGGGAACGTACCACCTTGGAGGACAAAAGATATATGTTGCCTATTTTTACTTTCTAAATTTTTCTCGTGTTAACGTAGAAAACACAAGTGTTGTGTCATTTTTGGGAGTTTTCGGGGTTAGCTTGAACATTTTTATACATTAACTGAGTTTTCTATGCCTTCATGTGCATAATTCCAATTTGAACTACATGCACATGCTCCAGTGCATATAAAGTGGTTCAGAATTGGAATGTGTGTCCTTGGCTACATGCTTAAGTCCCATGCAAGAAATGAGAATGAATGTCAAACACCTTGCCACCATCGCTCGGCCGCTAACATTGAGATACTTGGTTCTTAAATTCTAGTAAATCAAAAACATGTCTGAAATTTATGAACCTTGACACGCTAGCATGGAACGACATCAACTTGCAGTGGTAAATATATTGTCCCATTTGGGGCAGGTTGGGGTATATAAGCTTCTCAAAAACCAGAGCTTCCGACAACAAGCCTCATGGTTACGGTAGGGAAAGTTTCACCTTTCTAGACGAAACGATATCCGTTGCCTCTTCTTGATTTCAATTCTTTTTCTAGTGACAAGATAGAGTGTTGTGTTAAATTTTGTGATTTTTTGGGGTTCGTTTGGACATTTGTATGCATTAACTGGGTTTTCTAGGCATTTTATGTGCATAATTCAAATTTGAACTACAAGCACATGCTCCAATGCACCAAAGTTGGTTGAAAAATCACATGTGTGTCCTTGGGTGCATCCTTAGGTCCCATGCAAGAGACGGGGATGAATTTCAAACACCAGGGCACTGTTGATTGCCGGAAAAACATTGAGATACCTAGTTTTTAAATTCTAGTAAATCCAAAATTCATCTGAAATTCATGAAACTTGGCATGCTATCATGGAGCGGCATCAACATGTTGTGGTAAAAAATTGTCCCATTTGGGGCAGGTTCGGGTATAAGCTTCTCACAAACCAGAGCTTCTCACAACAAGCATGATGGTTTTCGATAGGGAACATCCCACCTTTGGGGACGAAACAATATCCGTTGCATCTTATTGCTATCAAAAATTTTCTAGTGTCAACATAGAACAACAAGAGTGTTGTGTCGATTTTTGTGATTTTTGGGGTTCGTTTGGACATTTTTATGCATTAACTGGGTTTTCTAGGCATTTTATGTGCATAATTCAAATTTGAACTACAAGCACATGCTCCAATGCACTAAAGTTGGTTAAAAACCTAATATGTGTCCTTGGGTGAATTTCTAGGTCCCATGCAAGAGATGGGAATGAAATTCAAACATCAGGGCATTGTTGATTGCCGGCAAAACGTTGAGATGCCTGGTTTTTAAATTCTAGTAAATCCAAAAATCGTCTGAAATTCATGAAACTTGGCATGCTATCATGGAGCGGCATCAACATGCTGTGGTAAATTTTTTGTCCCATTTGGGGCAGGTTCGGGTATATGCTTCTAACAAAGCAGAGCTTCTCACAACAAGCATGATGGTTTCGGCAGGGAATGTCCCACCTTTGGGGACGAAACGATATCCATTGCCTCTTATTGCTTTCAAACAATTTCTCGTGTCAACATAGAACAACAGGAGTGTTGTGTCAATTATTGGGATTTTTCGGGGTTTGTTTGGACATTTTTATGCATTAATTGAGTTGTCAATGCATTTATGTGCATAATTCAAAATTGAACCACATGCACATGCTCCAGTGCATATAAATTGGTTGAAAAATCAAATCTGTGTCCTTGGGTGCATGCTTAGGTCCCATGCAAGAGATGGTAATGAATTTCAAACACCAGGGCACCGTTGATTGCCGGAAAAACATTGAGATGCCTGGTTTTTAAATTCTAGTAAATCCAAAACTCGTCTGAAATTCATGAAACTTGGCATGCTATCATGGAATGGCACCTGACATGCTATGGCATTTTTCGTGTCCATTTTGAGAGAAGGCACACTCGAATAATGACAGCCAACAAACGCATTTTGAAAAAAAATAGCTACCACTTTAATATCTCAAATGTTTTTATAATTTAAACCGTGGGCGTTCTGTTAACCATTCACGTGATGCCACGTGTCTTGGTTTTAATGGCTGTAGGAGGTGCCGTGTGGACAACTTCTTGACCTTGACTGAATGGGAGGCGTGTGAGCACAGTCCGGTGCACAGGCTGACCAAGAGGCGTGCAAGCTGTCCTCCAATGCACACGCTCATCGGGAAGGATGCGAGGTGTACGCTGCGCAGGCTCATTAGGAATTGAGCCCTTTGACTTCCATGGGACGCTGTCGTCGACCACTACCCCTGAGCGGCGCCAGTTGCCGTCCTCCCGCGCCCAGCCCATCGATCGCGCGACAACATGATGTTTGATTTACAAGTGAAAAACATTTTGTGCTGCCTTGAAGACTTCAACAACGGTGTCCCGGAGGACGACAATGACAACGTCGGCGCAGCACGCCGCCTCCGCCACCGCCGAAAATATTTTTTGGGGTTTAATACTATGTCTCGAATTCTCGATCATATGAGTACAAATTCACAGTGTGACTGAATGAAAGATATGGTTTGAACGAACTTGCATTTCTCTCTCTTAATGTACAGACTTATCAAACGATTTTCTTTTGAAAAACACATCAACGGTTTTTAAATATAAAACACTCTTCACAAACCTTTTAGTTAGAACACCCGTATGCAAACCGACAGCTTCCCCAGGAAGCCAAGGGAAAATATGCCAAGCAGGATTTCTGCATCCCTTCAACGCAAATGGTTGTTTTGCATGACCCATGTGCAACCACGTACAAACAATTGGGTAAGATTTGCATATCTGTCATTTTGGGTATGTTGCCATTTGTCAAACTGGAAAGATTGACATTTGTTTATCTAGTAACATTGCCATTTGTTGACCTTGTAACACTGCAATTTGTCAAAATATGCAGCTAAAAATCACTAGCACTATCTAATTTTTGCAACTAAAATCACTAGCACTATTCATATGGACACCACTAGCAGGTGTGAGTTGATGGACACATATGCAAATGTACCATTGATTACATACAACAAGTCATCAACCCACAACGACAACGAGGATACACATTGGATTATAGATCATTTCCAACAAAACATTCTAGTAAAGTTTTTCTCACACAACAAATAACAAAGCGATGCAATGAACTTCAGCTCAACCACTCATCAGTGTTGGAAATGCTTGCTTTGAACCAGAAGTGATTCTCTGGGAAGGGCCAGCTACTGTCAATCTCGAGACCAACGCATGACTGATCATCCAGGCTGAAGCGGCCTATGTCAGGACCCATATTGGGAAGATAGGGAAGCATAGCAATGTCCGAGGTATAGATACAATTGGTTATCATAAATGGTAGTAACGTCATGTCAACAGCAGCTGGATCGCCTTCCACCATCATTGGATAGTTTTGTCCAAGGAAGAGCGAGTTTCCTACAAGACTTTCAATACTGAACCAGGGAGAAGATGTTGGCGCTAGTACACTAGTATCCATCCCGAATACCCTGCAATGGATGTTGGAATAGGTCCGGAGAGTGCGACCATGCGAGACAACACCTGCTTCCTTAGTAACATCAGCAGTGCCCTGTATACAGACAAGAAGAGGTGATCCATCGGAATAAGTTGCCAGGCGCCACTGATTATATGGGTCCTGCTCGTCCTCATGCTCGTGATGATCAGTATTGTCATCTCCCCCTTGGTTATAATTTTTTTTCAAGTATAGCTGCTGGAATGTTCAGATGACCTTGGAAACACAAGAAGTTTAATTAGTAAAGGGAAACTAGCTAACCCGCATGCAAGTGGATGAAACAATTATAATCACGGTGGAAGACAAACATATTGAAAGCATCCGGATTCCATGCAAAAACAGTGCCACGAGTGGTGGCAGCAAACACAAGACCCTCGTATTGAATTGAATCACAATACTCGTCAGTGTACATAAATTGATTTTTGAGCAATATCCATGGAGGCGTGGAAGTAAGGACGGCAACAAGCTTGTCGAAGATAGCAATAACTTCATAGTTCGTGTAATCCCAAGAGCGGTTGGGAACTCGACAAATTGCTATCTTCCATAGACGATAGTCACCATGATCATATTTGAACTCACGTAGAATACCAGTGTACTCAACCTCTGGGCAGTCGTCTGAGATTTTTGGAAGTGGAACCCGGTGACGAGTGTACACATTCACAAGTCCCCACTCGCAGTTGTACCAATATAAACAACCCAATCTCCATTTGCGCCTGCCCAAGCCTTGCCCTCAAGCGATGGCATCTTAACATCATACGTATCATTATCAAGTGGCATCAACTTGCACAAGCAAGGCTTCCCTCGTCCCCGCGCGAGTCAGCAGGGTCACAGCGAAGAAGATAGGGGAGATCAAACCGCTCCTGGACCCTTGGGTTCCTTGTAATGATGTTATTAGTTGAGTCGAGAATGGTCTTGAATGAACCTGCCATTCTAGCTGAGGTGATGACGTCGCGCCGATCAATGAGTTCCTCCACCACGTCATCTTTCAGATCGGGGCAAGAATAACGGGGTCGTTTCCCGCCTGTTCCCTCCACGGAGAAGATGATCGAACAATGGAAGAAGGAAGGGTGAAGGAAAATGGAGAGAGGAAGAGCGTGCAACAGCAGTTCCAAATCGAGAGGGAAAGGCGAAGAGGTGGTGTGACTGAATGAAAGATATGGTTTGAATGAACTGGCATTTCTCTCTCTTAATGTACAGACTTATCAAACGATTTTCTTTTGAAAAAACGTCAATGGTTTTTAAAATATAAAACACTCTTCGCAAACCTTTTAGTTAGAACACTCGTATGCAAACCGACAGCTTCCCCAGGAAGCCAAGGGAAAATGTGCCAAGCAGGATTTCTGCATCCCTTCAACGCAAATGGTTGTTTTGCATGACCCATGTGCAACCACGTACAAACAATTGGGTAAGATTTGCATATCTGTCATTTTGGGTATGTTGCCATTTGTCAAACTGGAAAGATTGACATTTGTTTATCTAGTAACATTGCCATTTGTCGACCTTGTAACACTGCAGTTTGTCAAAATATCCAGCTAAAAATCACTAGCACTATCTAATTTTTGCAACTAAAATCACTAGCACTGTTCATATGGACACCACTAGCAGGTGTGAGTTGATGGACACATATGCAAATGTACCATTGATTACATACAACAAGTCATCAACCCACAACGACAACGAGGATACACATTGTATTATAGATCATTTCCAACAAAACATTCTAGTAAAGTTTTTCTCACACAACAAATAACAAAGCGATGCAATGAACTTCAGCTCAACCACTCATCGGCGTTGGAAATGCTTGCTTTGAACCAGAAGTGATTCTCTGGGAAGGGCCAGCTACTGTCAATCTTGAGACCAACGCATGACTGATCATCCAGGCTGAAGCGGCCTATGTCAGGACCCATATTGGGAAGATAGGGAAGCATAGCAATGTCCGAGGTATAGATACAATTGGTTATCATAAATGGTAGTAACGTCGTGTCAACAGCAGCTGGATCGCCTTCCACCATCATTGGATAGTTTTGTCTAAGGAAGAGCGAGTTTCCTCCAAGACTTTCAATACTGAACCAGGGAGAAGATGTTGGCGCTAGTACACTAGTATCCATCCCGAATACCCTGCAATGGATGTTGGAATAGGTCCGGAGAGTGCGACCATGCGAGACAACACCTGCTTCCTTAGTAACATCAGCAGTGCCCTGTATACAGACAAGAAGAGGTGATCCATCGGAATAAGTTGCCAGGCGCCACTGATTATATGGGTCCTGCTCGTCCTCATGCTCGTGATGATCAGTATTGTCATCTCCCCCTTGGTTATAATTTTTTTTCAAGTATAGCTGCTGGAATGTTCAGATGACCTTGGAAACACAAGAAGTTTAATTAGTAAAGGGAAACTAGCTAACCCGCATGCAAGTGGATGAAACAATTATAATCACGGTGGAAGACAAACATATTGAAAGCATCCGAATTCCATGCAAAAACAGTGCCACGAGTGGTGGCAGCAAACACAAGACCCTCGTATTGAATTGAATCACAATACTCGTCAGTGTACATAAATTAATTTTTGAGCAATATCCATGGAGGCGTGGAAGTAAGGACGGCAACAAGCTTGTCGAAGATAGCAATAACTTCATAGTTCGTGTAATCCCAAGAGCGGTTGGGAACTCGACAAATTGCTATCTTCCATAGACGATAGTCACCATGATCATATTTGAACTCACGTAGAATACCAGTGTACTTAACCTCTGGGCAGTCGTCTGAGATTTTTGGAAGTGGAACCCGGTGACGAGTGTACACATTCACAAGTCCCCACTCGCAGTTGTACCAATATAAACAACCCAATCTCCATTTGCGCCTGCCCAAGCCTTGCCCTCAAGCGATGGCATCTTAACATCATACGTATCATTATCAAGTGGCATCAACTTGCACAAGCAAGGCTTCCCTCGTCCCCGCGCGAGTCAGCAGGGTCACAGCGAAGAAGATAGGGGAGATCAAACCGCTCCTGGACCCTTGGGTTCCTTGTAATGATGTTATTAGTTGAGTCGAGAATGGTCTTGAATGAACCTGCCATTCTAGCTGAGGTGATGACGTCGCGCCGATCAATGAGTTCCTCCACCACGTCATCTTTCAGATCGGGGCAAGAATAACGGGGTCGTTTCCCGCCTGTTCCCTCCACGGAGAAGATGATCGAACAATGGAAGAAGGAAGGGTGAAGGAAAATGGAGAGAGGAAGAGCGTGCAACAGCAGTTCCAAATCGAGAGGGAAAGGCGAAGAGGTGGTGTGACTGAATGAAAGATATGGTTTGAATGAACTGGCATTTCTCTCTCTTAATGTACAGACTTATCAAACGATTTTCTTTTGAAAAAACGTCAATGGTTTTTAAAATATAAAACACTCTTCGCAAACCTTTTAGTTAGAACACCCGTATGCAAACCGACAGCTTCCCCAGGAAGCCAAGGGAAAATGTGCCAAGCAGGATTTCTGCATCCCTTCAACGCAAATGGTTGTTTTGCATGACCCATGTGCAACCACGTACAAACAATTGGGTAAGATTTGCATATCTGTCATTTTGGGTATGTTGCCATTTGTCAAACTGGAAAGATTGACATTTGTTTATCTAGTAACATTGCCATTTGTCGACCTTGTAACACTGCAGTTTGTCAAAATATGCAGCTAAAAATCACTAGCACTATCTAATTTTTGCAACTAAAATCACTAGCACTATTCATATGGACACCACTAGCAGGTGTGAGTTGATGGACACATATGCAAATGTACCATTGATTACATACAACAAGTCATCAACCCACAACGACAACGAGGATACACATTGGATTATAGATCATTTCCAACAAAACATTCTAGTAAAGTTTTTCTCACACAACAAATAACAAAGCGATGCAATGAACTTCAGCTCAACCACTCATCAGTGTTGGAAATGCTTGCTTTGAACCAGAAGTGATTCTCTGGGAAGGGCCAGCTACTGTCAATCTCGAGACCAACGCATGACTGATCATCCAGGCTGAAGCGGCCTATGTCAGGACCCATATTGGGAAGATAGGGAAGCATAGCAATGTCCGAGGTATAGATACAATTGGTTATCATAAATGGTAGTAACGTCATGTCAACAGCAGCTGGATCGCCTTCCACCATCATTGGATAGTTTTGTCCAAGGAAGAGCGAGTTTCCTACAAGACTTTCAATACTGAACCAGGGAGAAGATGTTGGCGCTAGTACACTAGTATCCATCCCGAATACCCTGCAATGGATGTTGGAATAGGTCCGGAGAGTGCGACCATGCGAGACAACACCTGCTTCCTTAGTAACATCAGCAGTGCCCTGTATACAGACAAGAAGAGGTGATCCATCGGAATAAGTTGCCAGGTGCCACTGATTATATGGGTCCTGCTCGTCCTCATGCTCGTGATGATCAGTATTGTCATCTCCCCCTTGGTTATAATTTTTTTTCAAGTATAGCTGCTGGAATGTTCAGATGACCTTGGAAACACAAGAAGTTTAATTAGTAAAGGGAAACTAGCTAACCCGCATGCAAGTGGATGAAACAATTATAATCACGGTGGAAGACAAACATATTGAAAGCATCCGGATTCCATGCAAAAACAGTGCCACGAGTGGTGGCAGCAAACACAAGACCCTCGTATTGAATTGAATCACAATACTCGTCAGTGTACATAAATTGATTTTTGAGCAATATCCATGGAGGCGTGGAAGTAAGGACGGCAACAAGCTTGTCGAAGATAGCAATAACTTCATAGTTCGTGTAATCCCAAGAGCGGTTGGGAACTCGACAAATTGCTATCTTCCATAGACGATAGTCACCATGATCATATTTGAACCCACGTAGAATACCAGTGTACTCAACCTCTGGGCAGTCGTCTGAGATTTTTGGAAGTGGAACCCGGTGACGAGTGTACACATTCACAAGTCCCCACTCGCAGTTGTACCAATATAAACAACCCAATCTCCATTTGCGCCTGCCCAAGCCTTGCCCTCAAGCGATGGCATCTTAACATCATACGTATCATTATCAAGTGGCATCAACTTGCACAAGCAAGGCTTCCCTCGTCCCCGCGCGAGTCAGCAGGGTCACAGCGAAGAAGATAGGGGAGATCAAACCGCTCCTGGACCCTTGGGTTCCTTGTAATGATGTTATTAGTTGAGTCGAGAATGGTCTTGAATGAACCTGCCATTCTAGCTGAGGTGATGACGTCGCGCCGATCAATGAGTTCCTCCACCACGTCATCTTTCAGATCGGGGCAAGAATAACGGGGTCGTTTCCCGCCTGTTCCCTCCACGGAGAAGATGATCGAACAATGGAAGAAGGAAGGGTGAAGGAAAATGGAGAGAGGAAGAGCGTGCAACAGCAGTTCCAAATTGAGAGGGAAAGGCGAAGAGGTGGTGTGACTGAATGAAAGATATGGTTTGAATGAACTTGCATTTCTCTCTCTTAATGTACAGACTTATCAAACGATTTTCTTTTGAAAAAACGTCAATGGTTTTTAAAATATAAAACACTCTTCGCAAACCTTTTAGTTAGAACACCCGTATGCAAACCGACAGCTTCCCCAGGAAGCCAAGGGAAAATGTGCCAAGCAGGATTTCTGCATCCCTTCAACGCAAATGGTTGTTTTGCATGACCCATGTGCAACCACGTACAAACAATTGGGTAAGATTTGCATATCTGTCATTTTGGGTATGTTGCCATTTGTCAAACTGGAAAGATTGACATTTGTTTATCTAGTAACATTGCCATTTGTCGACCTTGTAACACTGCAATTTGTCAAAATATGCAGCTAAAAATCACTAGCACTATCTAATTTTTGCAACTAAAATCACTAGCACTGTTCATATGGACACCACTAGCAGGTGTGAGTTGATGGACACATATGCAAATGTACCATTGATTACATACAACAAGTCATCAACCCACAACGACAACGAGGATACACATTGTATTATAGATCATTTCCAACAAAACATTCTAGTAAAGTTTTTCTCACACAACAAATAACAAAGCGATGCAATGAACTTCAGCTCAACCACTCATCGGCGTTGGAAATGCTTGCTTTGAACCAGAAGTGATTCTCTGGGAAGGGCCAGCTACTGTCAATCTCGAGACCAACGCATGACTGATCATCCAGGCTGAAGCGGCCTATGTCAGGACCCATATTGGGAAGATAGGGAAGCATAGCAATGTCCGAGGTATAGATACAATTGGTTATCATAAATGGTAGTAACGTCGTGTCAACAGCAGCTGGATCGCCTTCCACCATCATTGGATAGTTTTGTCTAAGGAAGAGCGAGTTTCCTCCAAGACTTTCAATACTGAACCAGGGAGAAGATGTTGGCGCTAGTACACTAGTATCCATCCCGAATACCCTGCAATGGATGTTGGAATAGGTCCGGAGAGTGCGACCATGCGAGACAACACCTGCTTCCTTAGTAACATCAGCAGTGCCCTGTATACAGACAAGAAGAGGTGATCCATCGGAATAAGTTGCCAGGCGCCACTGATTATATGGGTCCTGCTCGTCCTCATGCTCGTGATGATCAGTATTGTCATCTCCCCCTTGGTTATAATTTTTTTTCAAGTATAGCTGCTGGAATGTTCAGATGACCTTGGAAACACAAGAAGTTTAATTAGTAAAGGGAAACTAGCTAACCCGCATGCAAGTGGATGAAACAATTATAATCACGGTGGAAGACAAACATATTGAAAGCATCCGGATTCCATGCAAAAACAGTGCCACGAGTGGTGGCAGCAAACACAAGACCCTCGTATTGAATTGAATCACAATACTCGTCAGTGTACATAAATTGATTTTTGAGCAATATCCATGGAGGCGTGGAAGTAAGGACGGCAACAAGCTTGTCGAAGATAGCAATAACTTCATAGTTCGTGTAATCCCAAGAGCGGTTGGGAACTCGACAAATTGCTATCTTCCATAGACGATAGTCACCATGATCATATTTGAACTCACGTAGAATACCAGTGTACTCAACCTCTGGGCAGTCGTCTGAGATTTTTGGAAGTGGAACCCGGTGACGAGTGTACACATTCACAAGTCCCCACTCGCAGTTGTACCAATATAAACAACCCAATCTCCATTTGCGCCTGCCCAAGCCTTGCCATCAAGCGATGGCATCTTAACATCATACGTATCATTATCAAGTGGCATCAACTTGCACAAGCAAGGCTTCCCTCGTCCCCGCGCGAGTCAGCAGGGTCACAGCGAAGAAGATAGGGGAGATCAAACCGCTCCTGGACCCTTGGGTTCCTTGTAATGATGTTATTAGTTGAGTCGAGAATGGTCTTGAATGAACCTGCCATTCTAGCTGAGGTGATGACGTCGCGCCGATCAATGAGTTCCTCCACCACGTCATCTTTCAGATCGGGGCAAGAATAACGGGGTCGTTTCCCGCCTGTTCCCTCCACGGAGAAGATGATCGAACAATGGAAGAAGGAAGGGTGAAGGAAAATGGAGAGAGGAAGAGCGTGCAACTGCAGTTCCAAATCGAGAGGGAAAGGCGAAGAGGTGGTGTGACTGAATGAAAGATATGGTTTGAATGAACTGGCATTTCTCTCTCTTAATGTACAGACTTATCAAACGATTTTCTTTTGAAAAAACGTCAATGGTTTTTAAAATATAAAACACTCTTCGCAAACCTTTTAGTTAGAACACCCGTATGCAAACCGACAGCTTCCCCAGGAAGCCAAGGGAAAATGTGCCAAGCAGGATTTCTGCATCCCTTCAACGCAAATGGTTGTTTTGCATGACCCATGTGCAACCACGTACAAACAATTGGGTAAGATTTGCATATCTGTCATTTTGGGTATGTTGCCATTTGTCAAACTGGAAAGATTGACATTTGTTTATCTAGTAACATTGCCATTTGTCGACCTTGTAACACTGCAGTTTGTCAAAATATCCAGCTAAAAATCACTAGCACTATCTAATTTTTGCAACTAAAATCACTAGCACTGTTCATATGGACACCACTAGCAGGTGTGAGTTGATGGACACATATGCAAATGTACCATTGATTACATACAACAAGTCATCAACCCACAACGACAACGAGGATACACATTGTATTATAGATCATTTCCAACAAAACATTCTAGTAAAGTTTTTCTCACACAACAAATAACAAAGCGATGCAATGAACTTCAGCTCAACCACTCATCGGCGTTGGAAATGCTTGCTTTGAACCAGAAGTGATTCTCTGGGAAGGGCCAGCTACTGTCAATCTCGAGACCAACGCATGACTGATCATCCAGGCTGAAGCGGCCTATGTCAGGACCCATATTGGGAAGATAGGGAAGCATAGCAATGTCCGAGGTATAGATACAATTGGTTATCATAAATGGTAGTAACGTCGTGTCAACAGCAGCTGGATCGCCTTCCACCATCATTGGATAGTTTTGTCTAAGGAAGAGCGAGTTTCCTCCAAGACTTTCAATACTGAACCAGGGAGAAGATGTTGGCGCTAGTACACTAGTATCCATCCCGAATACCCTGCAATGGATGTTGGAATAGGTCCGGAGAGTGCGACCATGCGAGACAACACCTGCTTCCTTAGTAACATCAGCAGTGCCCTGTATACAGACAAGAAGAGGTGATCCATCGGAATAAGTTGCCAGGCGCCACTGATTATATGGGTCCTGCTCGTCCTCATGCTCGTGATGATCAGTATTGTCATCTCCCCCTTGGTTATAATTTTTTTTCAAGTATAGCTGCTGGAATGTTCAGATGACCTTGGAAACACAAGAAGTTTAATTAGTAAAGGGAAACTAGCTAACCCGCATGCAAGTGGATGAAACAATTATAATCACGGTGGAAGACAAACATATTGAAAGCATCCGGATTCCATGCAAAAACAGTGCCACGAGTGGTGGCAGCAAACACAAGACCCTCGTATTGAATTGAATCACAATACTCGTCAGTGTACATAAATTGATTTTTGAGCAATATCCATGGAGGCGTGGAAGTAAGGACGGCAACAAGCTTGTCGAAGATAGCAATAACTTCATAGTTCGTGTAATCCCAAGAGCGGTTGGGAACTCGACAAATTGCTATCTTCCATAGACGATAGTCACCATGATCATATTTGAACTCACGTAGAATACCAGTGTACTCAACCTCTGGGCAGTCGTCTAAGATTTTTGGAAGTGGAACCCGGTGACGAGTGTACACATTCACAAGTCCCCACTCGCAGTTGTACCAATATAAACAACCCAATCTCCATTTGCGCCTGCCCAAGCCTTGCCCTCAAGCGATGGCATCTTAACATCATACGTATCATTATCAAGTGGCATCAACTTGCACAAGCAAGGCTTCCCTCGTCCCCGCGCGAGTCAGCAGGGTCACAGCAAAGAAGATAGGGGAGATCAAACCGCTCCTGGACCCTTGGGTTCCTTGTAATGATGTTATTAGTTGAGTCGAGAATGGTCTTGAATGAACCTGCCATTCTAGCTGAGGTGATGACGTCGCGCCGATCAATGAGTTCCTCCACCACGTCATCTTTCAGATCGGGGCAAGAATAACGGGGTCGTTTCCCGCCTGTTCCCTCCACGGAGAAGATGATCGAACAATGGAAGAAGGAAGGGTGAAGGAAAATGGAGAGAGGAAGAGCGTGCAACAGCAGTTCCAAATCGAGAGGGAAAGGCGAAGAGGTGGTGTGACTGAATGAAAGATATGGTATGAATGAACTTGCATTTCTCTCTCTTAATGTACAGACTTATCAAACGATTTTCTTTTGAAAAAACATCAATGGTTTTTAAAATATAAAACACTCTTCGCAAACCTTTTAGTTAGAACACCCGTATGCAAACCGACAGCTTCCCCAGGAAGCCAAGGGAAAATGTGCCAAGCAGGATTTCTGCATCCCTTCAACGCAAATGGTTGTTTTGCATGACCCATGTGCAACCACGTACAAACAATTGGGTAAGATTTGCATATCTGTCATTTTGGGTATGTTGCCATTTGTCAAACTGGAAAGATTGACATTTGTTTATCTAGTAACATTGCCATTTGTCGACCTTGTAACACTGCAGTTTGTCAAAATATCCAGCTAAAAATCACTAGCACTATCTAATTTTTGCAACTAAAATCACTAGCACTGTTCATATGGACACCACTAGCAGGTGTGAGTTGATGGACACATATGCAAATGTACCATTGATTACATACAACAAGTCATCAACCCACAACGACAACGAGGATACACATTGTATTATAGATCATTTCCAACAAAACATTCTAGTAAAGTTTTTCTCACACAACAAATAACAAAGCGATGCAATGAACTTCAGCTCAACCACTCATCGGCGTTGGAAATGCTTGCTTTGAACCAGAAGTGATTCTCTGGGAAGGGCCAGCTACTGTCAATCTCGAGACCAACGCATGACTGATCATCCAGGCTGAAGCGGCCTATGTCAGGACCCATATTGGGAAGATAGGGAAGCATAGCAATGTCCGAGGTATAGATACAATTGGTTATCATAAATGGTAGTAATGTCGTGTCAACAGCAGCTGGATCGCCTTCCACCATCATTGGATAGTTTTGTCTAAGGAAGAGCGAGTTTCCTCCAAGACTTTCAATACTGAACCAGGGAGAAGATGTTGGCGCTAGTACACTAGTATCCATCCCGAATACCCTGCAATGGATGTTGGAATAGGTCCGGAGAGTGCGACCATGCGAGACAACACCTGCTTCCTTAGTAACATCAGCAGTGCCCTGTATACAGACAAGAAGAGGTGATCCATCGGAATAAGTTGCCAGGCGCCACTGATTATATGGGTCCTGCTCGTCCTCATGCTCGTGATGATCAGTATTGTCATCTCCCCCTTGGTTATAATTTTTTTTCAAGTATAGCTGCTGGAATGTTCAGATGACCTTGGAAACACAAGAAGTTTAATTAGTAAAGGGAAACTAGCTAACCCGCATGCAAGTGGATGAAACAATTATAATCACGGTGGAAGACAAACATATTGAAAGCATCCGGATTCCATGCAAAAACAGTGCCACGAGTGGTGGCAGCAAACACAAGACCCTCGTATTGAATTGAATCACAATACTCGTCAGTGTACATAAATTGATTTTTGAGCAATATCCATGGAGGCGTGGAAGTAAGGACGGCAACAAGCTTGTCGAAGATAGCAATAACTTCATAGTTCGTGTAATCCCAAGAGCGGTTGGGAACTCGACAAATTGCTATCTTCCATAGACGATAGTCACCATGATCATATTTGAACTCACGTAGAATACCAGTGTACTCAACCTTTGGGCAGTCGTCTGAGATTTTTGGAAGTGGAACCCGGTGACGAGTGTACACATTCACAAGTCCCCACTCGCAGTTGTACCAATATAAACAACCCAATCTCCATTTGCGCCTGCCCAAGCCTTGCCCTCAAGCGATGGCATCTTAACATCATACGTATCATTATCAAGTGGCATCAACTTGCACAAGCAAGGCTTCCCTCATACCCGCGCCAGTCAGCAGGGTCACAGCGAAGAAGATAGGGGAGATCAAACCGCTCCTGGACCCTTGGGTTCCTTGTAATGATGTTATTAGTTGAGTCGAGAATGGTCTTGAATGAACCTGCCATTCTAGCTGAGGTGATGATGTCGCACCGATCAATGAGTTCCTCCACCACGTCATCTTTCAGATCGGGGCAAGAATAACGGGGTCGTTTCCCGCCTGTTCCCTCCACGGAGAAGATGATCGAACAATGGAAGAAGGAAGGGTGAAGGAAAATGGAGGGAGGAAGAGCGTGCAACAGCAGTTCCAAATCGAGAGGGAAAGGCGAAGAGGTGGTGGACGATTGCCATGGTACACGAAGAGGCGCCTGGGGAGCGAACGGTTGTCACAGAGGTCACACACTGACGACAAGGGCCGAGTGAACCAAAGGCGTATATTGCACACACCTTGATCTGGCTGATCGTTTCTTTTGTGTTGCCTAATCGCAAACAGTTCATCCGAGTGAACCGTATGCTGTATATTGCACACACCTTCATCTGGCTGACCATTTTTTGTGTTGCCTAATCACAAATAGTTCATCCAAGTGAACCGTATGCTGTATATCGCACACACCTTCATCTGGCTGACCGTTTCTTTTGTGTTGCCTAATCACAAACAGTCCATCCGAGTGAACCATATGTTGTATATCACACACACCTTCATCTGGCTGCCTGTTTCTTTTGTTACTCCTCATCGCAAACAGTTAATTGAACCAAACCGTATGCCCTGCATCGCACACGCAACTAAAATCTGAACCGTGTTTGATGCATCTGTCATTGCAAACATTTTGGACATTTTTGACGGTTCTTTGACACCACCGTTTGCGATTATTACATCGCACACAGTTTCTCGAAGGGTCTCTGATCGTAGTGTCGCGTTAGCAGCATCCTGCAGTAGTGGGGTGTGAGATAACTAGTGCGTGCGTGCACTGCTTCTCTTCGTGAGAGTAGAATCTACTACGCCCAAAGAACGTTCGCCACAAGAGTAATTGTATAAGTGTGTGATACGTCTCCAATGTATCTATAATTTATGAAGCATTCATGCTATATTATTATCTGTTTTGAATGATTATGGGCTTTATTATACACTTTTATATTACTTTTGGGACTAACCTATTAACCGGAGGCCCAGCCCATATTGTTGTTTTATTGCCTGTTTAGTATTTCGAATAAAAGGAATATCAAACGGAGTCCAAACGGAATGAAACCTTCGGCAGCGTGATTTTTGGGAAGAATATGATCCTGGAGACTTGGAGTTCACGTCAGAAGATCCTCGAGGAGGCCAGGATATAGGGGGGCGCCCCTCCTACTAGGCGCGCCCCCTGTCTCGTGGGACCCTCGAGCACCTCCCGACCGACTTATTTCACCTATATAGTCCCACGTACCCTAAAAACTGCGACGGAGAAGATAGATCGGGAGTTTCACCGCCACAAGCCTCTGTAGCCACCAAAATCTCTCGGGAGTCCGTTCCAGCACCCTACCGGAGGGGAAACCCATCACCGGTGGCCATCTTCATCATCCGGGCGCTCTCCATGACGAGGAGGGAGTAGTTCACCCTCGAGGCTGAGGGTATGTACTAGTAGCTATGTGTTTGATCTCTCTCTCTCTCTCTCGTGTTCTCTCTATGGCACGATCTTGATGTATCGCGAGCTTTGCTATTATAGTTGTATATTATGATGTTTCTCCCCCTCTACTCTCTTGTGATGAATTGAGTTTCCCTCTTGAAGTTATCTTATCGGATTGAGTCCTTATGATTATAACACTTGATGTATGTCTTGCCGTGTTTAACTGTGGTGACAATGGGATATCACGTGCCACTTGATGTATGTTTTGGTGACCAACTTGCGGGTTCCACCCATGAACCTATGCATAGGGGTTGGCACACATTTTCTTGACTCTCCGATAGAAACTTTGGGGCACTCTTTGAAGTACTTTGTGTTGGTTGGATGAATTTGAGATTGTGTGACGCATATCGTATAATCATGCCCACGGATACTTGAGGTGACAATGGAGTATCTAGGTGTCATTAGGATTTTGGTTGATTTGTGTCTTAAGGTGTTATTCTAGTATGATTTCTATGATAGATCGAGCGGAAAGAATAGCTCTATGTTATTTTACTACGAACTCTTGAATAGATGGATCAAACAGGATAACTTTGAGGTGGTTTCGTACCCTACCATAATCTCTTCATTTGTTCTCCGCTATTAGTGGCTTTGGAGTGACTCTTTGTTGCATGTTGAGGGATTGTTATATGATTTATCTATGTTATTATTGTTGAGAGAACTTGCACTAGTGAAAGTATGAACCCTAGGCCTTGTTTCCTATCATTGCAATACCATTTACGCTCACTTTTATCATTAGTTACCTTGCTTTTTTTATATTTTCAGATTACAAAAACCTATATCTACTATCCATACTGCACTTGTATCACCATCTCTTAGCCGAACTAGTGCACCTATACAATTTACCATTGTATTGGGTGTGTTGGGGATACAAGAGACTCTTTGTTATTTGGTTGCAGGGTTGTTTGAGAGGGACCATCTTCATCCTACGCCTCCCACGGATTGATAAACCTTAGGTCATCCACTTGAGGGAAATTTGCTACTGTCCTACAAACCTGTGCACTTGCAGGCCCAACAACGTCTACAAGAAGAAGGTTGTGTAGTAGACATCAAGCTCTTTTCTGGCGCCGTTGCCGGGGAGGTGAGTGCTTGAAGGTATATCTTTAGATCTTGCAATCGAATCTTTTTGCTTCTCGTTTTATTACTAGTTTAGTTTATAAAAGAAAAATACAAAAAAATGGAGTTAAGTTTGTCTCGTACGCTTCGTCTTTTTAATATCTTTCATGAGTATGATGGAAAGGAAAATTGTACTCAAGTGCTAGAAGAAGAATGCATTAAAATGCTTGGTACTAAATCTTTGAATGATGAGCATGATTGCAATGTTAGCAGTATGAATTCCTTGAATATCGATGATGCTAATGATATGCAAAGCCACAAGCTTGGGGAAGCTATGTTTGACGAATATGATATATTTTGTCCCCCAAGCTTTGATGAGCAAATTTATTTTGATGATAACATGCCTCCTATTTATGATGATTATATTGATGAAAGTGGGTTTGGAAGAGTGTCAACTTTAGAAAGTAGTGATCCCACTTTTTTGGAGGATGTTGAATCTTATTGTGATGAACATGAAAGTGGATTTGGAAGAGTGTCAACTTTATTTAGTGATGATTCCACTATTTCGGAAGAGGTTCCAATTGATTATGAGAACGAAGTTGCTATCTATGATGATTATTGTGATGACTTGTATGCTATTAGGAATAATGATAACCATGAAACTTGTCATCATGATTTTGTTTTCAATTGGATTATGCCTCACATGATAATTATTTTGTTGAGTTTGCTCCCACTATTCCGAATGAGAAGAATTTTGCTTGTGTGGAGAGTAGTAAATTTTCTATGCTTGTAGATCATGGAAGGAATGCTTTAGGTGCTGGTTATATTATTGAATTCATTCATGATGCTACTGAAAATTATTATGAGGGAGGAACATATGCTTGTAGGAATTGCAATAATATCAAGTTTCCTCTCTATGTGCTTCAAGTTTTGAAGTTATGCTTGTTTTGCCTTCCTATGCTAGTTGATTATTGTTCCAATAAGTTGTTTGCTCACAAAATCCCTATGCATAGAAAGTGGGTTAGACTTAAATGTGCTAGTCATATGCTTCATGATGCTCCCGTTATGTTTCAATTCTTATCTTTTATGTGAGCATCATTGTCATTATCATGCCTAGCTAGAAAGGCATTAAAGAAAAGCGCTTGTTGGGAGATGATACGTCTCCAACGTATCCATAATTTTTGATTGTTCCATGCTATTATATTACCCCTTTTGGATGTTTATGTGCTTTATTTTACACATTTATATCATTTTTGGGACTAACCTACTAACCAGAGGCCCAACCCATATTGCTGTTTTTTTGCCTATTTCAGTATTTCGAAGAAAAGGAATATCAAACGGAGTCCAAACGGAATGAAACCTTCGGGAGTGTGATTTTTGGAACAAACGTGATCCGAAGAGCTTGGAGTGCAAGCAAGAAGCTTCCGAGGGCCCCACGAGATAGGGGGCTGCCCCCCCCCCTTAGGGCGCGCCCCCCTGTCTCGTGGGCCCCTCGGGCGGCCACCGACGTACTTCTTCCT
Organism: Triticum aestivum; assembly: GCF_018294505.1. Taxonomy (NCBI): domain Eukaryota; kingdom Viridiplantae; phylum Streptophyta; class Magnoliopsida; order Poales; family Poaceae; genus Triticum; species Triticum aestivum. The sequence goes on along the minus strand of NC_057798.1, from coordinate 304,520,640 downwards.
CCTATATATACCTACGCACCCCAAAAACATCTAGGGGCACCACGAAACACAATTTCCACCGCCGTAACCTTCTTTATCCGTGAGATCCCATCTTGGAGCCTTCGCCGGCTCTCTGCCGGAGGGGGAATCAACCATGGAGGGCCTCTACATCAACATCCTTGCCCCTCCGATGAGTTGTGAGTAGTTTACCACAGACCTACGGGTCCATAGTTATTAGCTAGATGGCTTCTTCTCTCTTTTTGGATCTCAATACAATGCTCTCCCCCTCTCTTGTGGAGATCTATTCGATGTAAACTCTTTTTGCGGTGTCTTTGTCGAGACCCGATGAATTGTGGGTTTATGATCAAGTTTATCTATGAATAATATTTGAATCTTCTCTGAATTCTTTTATGTATGATTGAGTTATCTTTGCAAGTCTCTTCGAATTATCAGTTTGGTTTGGCCTACTAGAATGGTCTTTCTTTCCATGGGAGAAGTTCTTAGCTTTGGGTTCAATCTTGCGGTGTTCTTACCCAGTGACAGAAAGGGTTGCAAGACACGTATTGTATTGTTGCCATCGAGGATAACAAGATGGGGTTTATATCATATTGCATGTGTTTATCCCTCTACATCATGTCATCTTTCTTAATGCGTTACTCTGTTCTTATGAACTTAATACTCTAGATGCAGGCAGGAGTCGGTCGATGTGTGGAGTAATAGTAGTAGATGCAGGCAGGAGTCGGTCTACTTGTTATGGACGTGATGCCTATATACATGATCATGCCTAGATAATCTCATAATTATTCGCTTTTCTATCAATTGCATGACAGTAATTTGTTCACCCGCCGTAATACTTATGCTATCTTGAGAGAAGCCACTAGTGAAACCTATGGCCCCCGGGTTTATCTCCTATCATATTTGCTTTCAATCTACCTTTATTTGCATCTTTACTTTTTGCATCTATCTTATAAAATACCAAAAATATATTTATCTTATCATACTATCTTTATTAGATCTCACTTTCGCAAGTGGTCGGGATTGACAACCCCTTTATTGTGTTGGTTGCGAGTTCTCAGTTTGTTTCTGTAGGTGCGTGGGACTTTTGAGGAGCCTCCTACTGGATTGATACCTTGGTTCTCAAAACTGAGGGAAATACTTGTGCTACACTTTGCTGCATCACCCTCTCGTCTTCGAGGAAAACCAACGCAAGCTCAAAACGTAGCAAGAAGGATTTCTGGCGCCGTTGCCGGGGAGGTCTTCGCTCAAGTCAAGACATACCAAGTACCCATCACAAACCCATCTCCCTCGCATTTACATTATTTGCCATTTCCTCTCGTTTTCCTCTCCCCCCACTTCACCCTTGCCATTTTATTCGCCCTCTCTTTCCCAATCTCCTCTCTTTTTTGCTTGCCGTTTTTCTGTTTGCTTGTGTGTTGGATTACTTGTTGCCATGGCGCAAGATAATACCAAGTTGTGTGACTTCTCAAACACCAGTAATAATGATTTCCTTAGTACTCCAATTGCTCCTCTTAATGATGTTGAGTCTTGTGAAATCAATACCGCTTTGCTGAATCTTGTTATAAAAGATCAATTTGCCGGCCTTCCTAGTGAAGATGCCGCTACTCATCTAAACAATTTTGTTAATTTGTGTGATATGCAAAAGAAGAAAGATACGGATAACAATATTGTCAAATTGAAGTTATTTCCGTTTTCACTTAGAGATCGTGCTAAAGTTTGGTTTTCATCTTTGCCTAAAAATAGTATTGATTCTTGGAACAAGTGCAAAGATGCTTTTATCTCTAAGTATTTTCCTCCCGCTAAGATCACCAGTCTTAGGAACGATATTATGAATTTTAAACAACTTGATCATGAGCATGTTGCCCAATCTTGGGAAAGAATGAAATTGATGCTTCGCAATTGCCCTACTCATGGTTTGAATTTATGGATGATCATACAAATTTTTTATGCCGGTTTGAACTTTGCTTCTAGAAATCTCTTAGATTCGGCCGCGGGAGGCACCTTTATGGAAATCACGTTAGGAGATGCTACAAAATTGCTTGATAATATTATGGCTAATTATTCTCAATGGCACACCAAAAGATCTTCTAGTAAAAAAGTGCATGCTATAGAAGAAATCAATGTTTTGAGTGGAAAGATGGATGAACTTATGAATATGTTTGCTACTAAAAATACTCCTCTTGATCCCAATGATATGCCTTTGTCTTCCTTGATTGAGACTAATAATGAATCTATGGATGTGAATTTTGTTGGTAGGAATAGTTTTGGAAACAATGCTTATAGAGGAATTTTTAATGCTAGACCGTTCCCTAGTAATCCCTCTAATAATTATGGAAATTCCTACAATAATTCTTATGGTAATTTTAATAAGATGCCCTCTAATTTTGAGAATAGTGTGAAAGAATTTATGATTTCTCAAAAGAATTTTAATGCTTTGCTTGAAGAAAAATTGCTCAAAGTTGATGATTTGGCTAGGAACATTGATAGACTTTCGCTTGATGTTAATTCTGTTAAACTTGGATCTTCTTCTCCTAAGCATGATATCAATGAGTCTCTCAAAGTAATGAGAATTTCCATTGACGAGTGCAAGGAAAGAAAAACTAGATTGCGTGCCAAAAAAGAAAGCTTTATAAAAGCGTGTTCTTCTAGTCTTCATGAAAATAATGATGAGGATCTTAAAGTTATTGATGCGTCTCCGATTAGATCTATGTTTTGCAATATGAATTTTGATGATTATGGGAGTGATGATGAATCAACTTTGCCTAGAAGGCGTCCCAAAAATTCGGAGTCTTTAGATCTTGATGCTAAATTTGGTAAAAGTGAGATTGGAGAATCCTCAACTTCTAATAATATTGAACCTACTATCTCGGATTTCAAGGAATTTGATTATGATAATTGCTCTTTAAAAGGTTGTATTTCCTTGTTGCAATCCGTTGTTAATTCTCCTCATGCTTATAGTCAAAATAAAGCTTTTACCAAACATATTTTTGATGCCTTGATGCAATCTTATGATGAAAAACTTAATTTGGAAATTTCTATACCTAGAAAACTTGATGAGTGGGAACCTACTATAAAGATTAGAATTAAAGATTATGAGTGTTTTGCTTTGTGTGATTTGGGTGCAAGTGTTTCCACGATTCTGAAAACTTTATGTGATATTCTAGGTTTCCATGATCTTGATGATTGCTCTTTAAATTTGCACCTTGCGGATTCCACCATTAAAAAGCCTATGGGAAGGATCAATGATGTTCTTATTGTTGCAAATAGAAATTTGGTGCCCGTAGATTTTATCGTTCTTGATATAGATTGCAATCTTTCTTGCCCTATTATTCTTGGTAGACCTTTCCTTAGAACGATTGGTGCGATTATTGATATGAAGGAAGGGAATATTAGATTCCAATTTCCTTTAAAGAAAGGCATGGAGCACTTTTCAAGAAAGAAAGTTAAATTACCTTATGAATCTATCATGCGTGCTACTTATGAATTTAGTGCCAAAGATGGCACTCGTTAGATCTATCTTTGTTTTTATGCCTAGCTAGGGGCGTTAAACGATAGCGCTAGTTGGGAGGCAACCCAATTTTTCTTTATGTTTTTTGTTTTTGCTCCTGTTTAGTAATAAATCTTGCATCTACCTTCTGTTTAGATGTGTTTTTATCTTTTAATTAGTGTTTGTGCCAAGTAGAACCTATAGGATAACCTACGATGATAGTTGATTTGATTCTGCTGAAAAACAGAAACTTTGCACGCACGAATATAATTTTGTTAAATCACAGGAACGTGCTTTTGCATTGATTCTTTTTGCTGCTTTTAAATAGACAAATTTTCCAGGACTTCCTATTTTGGTAGGATTTTTAGAGTTCTAGAAGTTTGCGTTAGTTACAGATTGCTACAGACTGTTCTGTTTTGGACAGATTCTGTTTTTCGTGTGTTGTTTGCTTATTTCAATGCATCTATGGCTAGTAATTCAGTCTATGAATCATAAAGAAGTTGGAATACAGTAGGTTTGACACCAAAATAAATAAAGAATGAGTTCATTGCAGTACCTTATGTGGTGGTTTTGTTTTCTTTCACTAACGGAGCTTATAAGATTTCCTGTTGAGTTTTGTGTTGTGAAGTTTTCAAGTTTTGGGTAAAGCTTTTATGGACTATGGAATAAGGAGTGGTGAGGGAGTCCTGGATTAGGGGGTGTCCGGATGGCTGGACTATGACCTTTGGCCAGACTCCTAGACTATGAAGATACAAGATTGAAGACTTCGTCCCGTGTCCAGATGGGACTTTCCTTGGCGTGGAAGGCAAGCTTGGCGATACGATATGAAGATCTCCTCCCATTGCAACCGACTCTGTGTAACCCTAGCCCTCTCCGATGTCTATATAAACCGGAGAGTTTTAGTCCGTAGGATGAACAACAATCATACCATAGGCTAGCTTCTAGGGTTTAGCCTCTCCGATCTCGTGGTAGATCAACTCTTGTACTACCCATATCATCAATATTAATCAAGTAGGAGTAGGGTTTTACCTTCACCTAGAGGGCCCGAACCTGGTAAAAACATCGTGTCCCTTGTCTCTTGTTACCATCCGCCTAGACGCACAGTTCGGGACCCCCTACCTGAGATCCGCCGGTTTTGACACCGACATTGGTGCTTTCATTGAGAGTTCCTCTGTGTCGTCACCGACAGGAAGGATGCCGCACCCCGTCTTTAAAGACGACACTGTTACTAAAGGAGGTTTGGCTGTCGGCCAAACTCTCCGGCTAGGCAATTTTTTGATGACCGCCTGTTCGGCCGCCGCGCCGGCGATGACCTCTCGGGTCATTGAAAGCAATCTCCAAATCAGCTCGGAACTTGCCGAGCGGTTAGATCCGATGGAGCTCTCTTCCCTAAACGAGCTCTTGGATCGCATCCCCGCCCTGGGAGTCGCTACAGATTATGGCCAGATTGGGCTTAAACCCGATTAGAGAGAGATCGGCTCTCCCCAGGTCACCCACCACGTTGAAGTGGTGGAAGAACAATGCGGCGAATCTTCGCCCATCCTAAGGACCAGATGTGTCCGGATTCCCGACCCCTCCAAGACAGATATCCGCGGAGGGGAGAATGTCGCCCAAGCCCTGAACCTAAAGTCAGGTAGCAGGCCTGATTCATTGAATAACGTCCAAGAAAACAAGCTTCCGAATTCGGAAATTTCTTGGCCCCTGAGTCTTAGATCGGGCGAGGTTCCAGATTTAAATCCACCCGCCCACCCAAATATAAGGAATCTATCCCAAATACGACAAGAGCCCGGGGAAACAGTACACCACTATTGGGTCGGATTCCTCCTGGTTATGAACATGATAAAGGACTGCCGTGAGAAGGACGCAATTTCATTCTTCTGTAACAACTACACGGACATCGGAATCCTCAACGCCATAAGTCGCCGCGAAATTACACGCTTCGCCGACTTGACATCCATAGTACGAAAGTACTGTGCGACAGAAAGCGTTCGGAAAACCGAAACTAAATTCTGGGACAATCTGGCCCTGAATACAATCCCAGTCCGAAACAAAAGGGCGCATTATCGCCAGGCACCTGAGCCAAACAGCAAAAAAGAAAAACCCTCTATAGGGTATGGGACCGTACTGGAGGGATGGCTCAATGGACCCTGTAAAATTCATAGTTCAGGGGAAGTCACACCAACTCACAGCCTTAGAGCATGTTGGATACTCCGGCAGGTGGCCAGAAGTGGCGAGGAGCTTCTAACTCCAGAATCCGCAGAGCACCACCCCAGAAACACCAGTACGGTGTCAACAGTCTTTGAGACTTTCGCATCAAACAATGCGAGGAAACGAACGCTCCGCAGCCTTACCGAAGTCTACCAAGTAGCAATAATAAACCCATGGAGTGACACGGCTATTACCTTTAATGCCAATGACGAACCTAAATTTCGGAAAGCCCGAGCACCAGCTGCACTGGTCCTCAGTCCGACAGTGGATGGCTTCCGGCTTACAAAGGTACTCATGGCCGATGGCAGCAGATTGAACCTCATCTATGAGGAAACACTGCGAAAAATGGAAATAGACTGGAGCCGCATTGAGCGAAGCAACACAACCTTTAGAGGAATAATCCCCAGCCAGGAAGCATGCTGTTCAGGGAAAATTACACTGGACGTGGTGTTCGGCACGCCGGATAATTACAGATCCGAGGAGGTCACATTTCAAGTGGCCCCGTTCAGCAGCGGATACCACGCTTTGTTAGGGCGAGAAGCATTCACAAGTTTTTAAGCTATACCCCATTACGGGTACATGAAGCTCAAAATGCCCGGACCCAACGGAATCATCACTCTTGCTAGTGATCCGGACACAGCGCTCCGCGCCGAAAACAAGATAGCTGCACTGGCCCTCGAGGCATTATCCGAAGCCCTGGCGGCCGAGGAACTAACTGTGTTGCGCTCCACGGTGGACAGGGACGACGTGATACTCGACAAAAGATCCAAATCCACCTCCTTCAAGCCGGCAGACGAAATAGTCAAGTTCCAAGTCCATCCAACGGACACTACAAAAACGGCCTCCATCGGGGCACAACTAAAACCTGATGTAGACGCCGCACTCAGAGAATTCCTACGAGAAAATTGGGACATTTTTGCCTGACACCCTTTAGACATGCCAGGAATCCCACGCAAGCTGGCCGAGCACAGCTTGAACATCCTAAAAGGATTCAAGCCCGTTAAGCAGACTCTTCGGCGTTTCTCTGAAACCAAGAGACAAGCCATGGGAGAAGAGCTAGCAAAACTACTGGAAGCCGGATTCATCAGAGGTATAAAACATCCGGACTGGCTAGCAAACCTGGTGATGGTACCAAAGAAGGACAAATCCTGGCGCCTATGCGTCGATTTCAAAGACCTAAATAAGGCCTGCCCAAAGGATCCCTTCCCCCTCCCCCGCATTGATCAAATCATCGACGCCACTGCAGGACATGATTCATTGTGTTTCCTCGATGCATACTCTGGCTACCACCAAATCAAGATGGCAGAGTCAGACCAAGCCGCAACGGCATTCATCACGCCATACGGCCCATTCTGCTTCAACACGATGCCCTTCGGGCTCAAAAATGCCGGCGTGACATATCAGCGCATGATTCAGACATGTCTGGCCAACCAGATCGGCAAAACAGTTGAAGCGTACGTGGATGATATGGTCATCAAATCCAAGCATGTCGAAACTCTAGTCGACGACTTGAGGCTCACATTCGACAATCTCTGAGTGTATGACATTAAGCTCAACCCAGAAAAATGCGTTTTCGGTGTACCAGCCGGAAAGCTCTTGGGCTTCATCGTATCCGGTAGAGGAATTGAAGCAAACCCAGCCAAGATCCGAGCTCTGTCACAATTGGATATCCCAAAAGACCTCAAGCAAATACAAAAATTGACTGGATGCATGGCGGCTCTAAGCCGCTTTATCTCCCACTTAGGAGAAAAGGCATTACCCCTTTATTGCCTCCTGCGGCGCACCGAACACTTCGAGTGGACAGACGCCGCCACGGCCGGACTCGAAGAAATCATAGCCATACTGGCAACAAATCCGGTCCTGGCCGCGCCCAACACGGGCGAACCAATGCTATTATACATCGCGGCAACCCATCAAGTTGTAAGCGCGGTGCTCGTTGTCGAACGAGAAACGGACGGACACAAGTTCCCTCTCCAAAAACCAGTTTACTACGTGTCCACTGTCCTAACTCCATGCAAGTCACGGTACCCGCATTATCAAAAGATAGCATACGCGGTGTTCATGGCATCCCGGAAGCTGCGACACTATTTCCAAGAGTGTTCGATAACAGTAGCCTCCGAAGTACCTCTTAATGACATTATAAACAACCGCGACGCAACGGGCCGGATTGCCAAATGGGCCATTGAGCTCCTCCCGTTCGACATAACTTACAAGCCACAGCGAGCTATTAAGTCGCAGGTTTTGGCTGACTTCATCGCCGAATGGACTGAAGCCGAGCTCCCTAAAGAGTACGGCGCATATTCCAACTGGATCATGCACTTCGACGGCTCCAAAATGTTGGCTGGCCTGGGGGCTGGCATCGTTCTGACGTCCCCAACCGGAGATATAGTCCAATATGTACTTCAGATAATGTACACGGACTCCAACAATGCAGCCGAATACGAGGCCCTTCTACATGGTCTCCGGATGGCAGTCTCCATGGGCATTCAGCGCCTAGAGGTCCGCGGGGATTCAAACCTCGCGATATCCCAAATAAATGGAGACTTTGATGCCAAGGATCCGAAAATGGCATCTTATCGCAACGCCATCTTAAAGATGTCAGCTCGGTTTGAGGGGCTCGAATTTCACCATATAGCCCGGGAGAACAACCAGGCAGCAGGCGTGTTGGCACGCATTGGCGCAAAGCGCGATGCTGTCCCTCCCAACATCTTCCTAGAGAGGCTTTTCAAGCCATCCATATCATGGGAGGGAGAGTTCGGAAACAACAGCCCGGACACAACCACACTACCCCTCACCGAACATTCTGACACAGTTGGTGGCACCGCCAACGAAACAACACCGTCAGCCCACACAATAATGGCAGTCATTGCCCCGTGGACAGAACTATTCCTAGCCTACCTAACTAGGCAGGAACTTCCCGAGGACCAAAACGAGGCCCGCTGCATAGTGCGGCGATCTAAAGCCTATAAAGTCCACGATGGAGAGCATTACAAGAAAAGCAAAACCGGAGTCCTTCAAAGGTGTATCTCCAAAGAAGAAGGGCGAAATCTTCTGGCTGAAATTCATGCCGGACTCGGCGGGCACCACGCCGCAGCCCGGGCCCTTGTAAGCAAGGCCTTCCGTACCGGATTTTATTAGTCGACGGCCCGGGCAGACTCTCAGGACTTAGTGCAGCGATGCGTCGCTTGACAATTATTCGCTAATCAAAGCCACATGCCGCCTACCGCCCTACAAACCATACCCATTACCTGGCCTTTTGTGGTATGGGGGCTTGACATGGTTGGACCCCTTAAAGGAGGAACCCACAAGAAAAAATATCTACTGGTCATGGTGCGCAAATTCACCAAATGGATAGAGGCCAAGCCTGTAAAGACGGCCGAATCCGGACCGGTGATAGACTTCATATCCGGGGTTGTACACTGTTACGGCGTCCCCCACAGCATCATAACTGATAACGGCACAAACTTCACGGCTGACGAAGTCAAACTCTGGTGCAAAAACATGGGCATCAAGCTCGACTACGCTTCAGTCTATCACCCACAAACTAACGGTCAAGTTGAGCGAGCCAACGGTCTCATCATGAGCGGCATCAAACCCAGACTAGTGCGATCCCTCAAGGAATCTAACACGCACTGGGTAGAGGAGCTTGACTCCGTACTCTGGGGGCTGCGGACCACGCCGAATCGCACTACCGGATTCACACCATTTTTTATGGTATACGGCGCAGAGGCAGTCCTGCCCTGCGACATAATTCATGACTCACCTCGCGTGCGCATGTACGAAGAAAGAGAAGCCGAGCTCGATCGGCAGGACAGCTTGGACGCATTGGAGGAGGAGCGCGACGTGGCAAAAGCCCGTTCCGCATTCTATCAACAGCAGGCTCGAAGATATCAAAGCAGAGAAGTACGGGCCAAAACTTATAACGTTGGCGAACTAGTTCTACGCCTGCCGGACAAGAAAAAGGACAAACTAAAGCCCAAATGGGAGGGTCCCTTCATAATCGACCAAGTACTGACTGGTGGAGCGTACCGTCTGCGAAACGCATCGGACAACCGACTCGAGCCGAACCCATGGAACGCAGCACGCCTACGAAGATTCTACGCCTAGCGCCGGACTCCGTGTTCGTCTCCTTCCTCTGTCCCTTTTTTTATTTTTTTCAAATTAGCTGCCTGGTATTTCTCTCCTTCTCCCTACCCTTTTTCTCCCAAGCCCTTAGGGGCTTGCCTGCGCATTGTTCGCACATACTTGACGCGCCACCCGCGCTCATTATACCTGGGGGCTTCTTTATCAGAAGTTTATATAAACGGGCCTCATGCCCAAAACATGTGTGACACTTCCGCATGAACCTTTTATACACCATTATATGCATCGATATGACTTAAGTTTTGGCCAAGCTGGGTTGCCTGGCTCCTGTGCTTACCCCTACATTCCCGTTTGTTCGGCTAGGTGGTAAAGGGAGCACCTCTGCGATTGTTACTGCCAGGTCAGCCGGATGTGTACCTCAGACTGGGTGAAGCCGAAAGCTAGCGTTCTTAACGGAATATTCGGTCGGTGAACTAAAAGATGATTTTTCTTGTTTATTTATCTGCCCCCAGATGCTTTTTCTGCTCTTTCTTGCAGTTTGGACATGCACTTTAGGGCATGCCTCCCAGGGAAAGGAACCCCTAACGGAACTATTCTCCCTGGAAGATGTTTCTTACTAACCATGTAATATAACATAACTAGTTGGGCACTTGTCTGCTAAAGCACTTATGACCCCTACGCCTTGTCTCCATGCATGCCTCGGTTCTTACATAATTGAGAGGGTATTCGGACACACTCCGGACTATCGGGTCCGGAGGTTGAAGCGAAAAGGTCCGCAATGACAAACGATCTACAATCCGGCTAGAAGGCATTTTTCATGTCATTTTAAATTACATAGTCAATTCGACTCGGTATATTCTTCTTCAATACCATCCAACAGGCGGTCTAATTTATAGTCCTATTAAGAATACTTGGCAGCCAGCTCTACCTGGCCATACACTAAACTGACAGGGATCTCCTTTCCGTCAGGCCCCATAGGGCCGACCTCGACCATGTGGTTCGGGTCAGCCTTCGTGTACCGAGTCTTCACCATGGCCCAGGCCTCCCTGGCACCTTGACGCCAGGCCGATATCTTCCACAACCGGAAGCGCTGCCGCACTCCCTCCAGCTTCTCTGCAAGCTCCCCAAGGCCTTCGGGCATGGAGAGGGATGGCCACATAGCCTAGACAACGCCTTGCATCGCCTGCCGAACTCGTTCATGCAGTTGCAACAGCTCGAGAAGAAGGTCCCCCGCTGAACCGGGCATTTCCTCCGTAGGACGACCTGTCAGCATATCTACAGACATAGCTCTGTCAATCGACTTCCTCGCCGAACTCTTTTTTCGAAGATTTGTTCAAGCACTTACTAAAAATGTCGCGTCGAAGTCGCCGATTCTCCTTTACGGAAGCAGACAGCTGAGCACGAACATCCTTTAGTTCCTCGCCCAGTTGGGTATTGGCGTCTTGAAGTTCGTTCTTCTCTTGCCTCACCCTCGTCAGCATGCTCTCGCCAGCCTTTAGCTGGCATAGGAGTTGTTGCTGGTCCGGATTTACTCCGGCCCCATCTGCACTGTTATCGTCAGAATTGCACACATGCCGCACTTCACAATGGAATTATCTTTCGAAGCATATATTACCCGAGGAGGTCCCCTTGGCACCTTCTGAAGCGGCCAGTGCGGCCTTGAGTTGGGCCTTGCACTCTTCCAACTCCTGGGACAGTTGCGTGTTCTTTTTTGTAAGATCCTGCATAACATATGATCCTTAAATCAGTTATCTTAACTGTTTCAAGTCTCGGGGGCTACTGACATATATAACCATCAGATTTACTCACCCGTATGTCTTTCACATACTACTCTGTGGCTCTGGCTAGACCATTTTGAGCGGCACGGAGGTACGCATCTCCCGTATTAAAGGCGTCCAACGCCTCTGGGGAAAAACATGCGTCACGAAGAACAGTCCGGCGATGCCTGTGGTTCATGGCACTCTCCACCTCTGAATTGGTGGCAGATAGCCCGTCTGCGTCGTCTGTCGGAGGAACGCCCGATGTGCGCCCCGTGTTCACCTCCGCTTCCAGACCCGGCCTTGAAGCCTGGCCGGTGGATATAGTCCGGCGGGCTCTCTTCTTCCTGAGGAGAGCATGAGCATTAGTGTGACTTGAAGGCATAAACCCTAGGCATTAAATTTGCACGCCGTACCGTTGCACCAGAATCTCGATCTAGTACGCACTTCTTTTTGGGCCGCCTGGCTTCAACGACCCTTGTTGGCTGCCCATCGCGGGCTCGGCCCTCCGCCTCAAGGATTTCCCCTGCAAAACGAAACGCTATTGGTTTACGACATTCAAAATAAGGCATGGATGGATCTTCTTGAAAGTACTGGGACTTCGGTCTCGGTTACCTTTGAGGCTGGAAGTAGTCCGGGATAGTTGGCCGTAATGGCCACTAAGGTATTGTCCTTACTCAATTGATGAAACACCCCATCAATTAACTCCACACATAAGTCCGAGTCCTCTTGGGAGTCCGGATCGAGGGACCGTTCTGGGTCCTCGGGTTGCGGAGGAGGGCTGTTCATCTCCTTCACAGTCTGGCGCAGCTCCTGCGTTAACATCGCTAGACTGAGTACTCAATTATGGGAATTTTGAAAGCGGGTAGACAAGTGAAAGTGTTCACTCACCCAGTTTGGAGGACTGTACATAGAGAATCCACCCTGTGGGTTGACACGGAGGAATTCCTCTTCTTCTCCCTTGTACAAAGCGGATAAGATCTTCTTTAGAGTGGCAGCCGAATCCGGCCCCTTGCGACCGCACCGGGTGCCGTCGTCCTCCCCGTTGAAATCCCACATTGGGTGGCCTCTATACTAAAGAGGCTGCACCCCCCGCGTAATGCATGTGGCCATGACTTCGATCATGGTCAATCCGGAATGAGCCAACAATCTTATCCGGCTCATTAGGTAAAGAACGTCCCTGTCAGTTTCCCTTTGAGGGTTCCGTGGATGCCAGCTCAGGCATTTCTTCAATGGAGCATTACTAAACTCGGGGAGGCCGATCCGTACAGGGTCCGGCAGGGGGACGTCATCCATATAAAACCATTTCGAAGGCCAGTCCTCGGACGCCTTCTTTGGGGTACCGGATAGATATCCGGTCCCGGCGATGCGCCATAGTTCGGCTCCGCCCACTTGATAAATTGACCCCTCCTGAAAGCGGGGCACAAGGCAGAACAACCTCTTCCACAGCGCGAAATGGGCCTCGATGCCCAAGAACAGCTCGCAGAGGGCTATGAAGCCCGCAACATGCAGTATGGAGGCAGGCGTGAGGTTGTGTAGCTGGAGGCCGTAGAACTCCAGTAGCCCTCGGAGAAACGGATGAATTGGAAATCCGAGTCCTCTTATTAAATAAGGGACTAGGCATACCCGCTCTCCTTGAGAGGGATTGGGGACGCTCTCCGCCGCTATAGGTGGCGATCCCGGCTCGAACTGGGACCATATATGCTGGGGGGAGGAGCCCCTTGGATTGAAGCACTACTAGCTTGCTATGCGGGACGGAACACCGCTCCCAATCTCTGGGCCGAGGGCTGGAGAGGCGAGAGGAGGAGCTGCTTCAACCGGCCGTGGTGGAATGGATCTCTGTCGAAAGCGCTCTGATGAATACTCACGGAGGGAAGGTGGTGTGAATTGGATCTAAACCCCCGTCTCTTTTATGGGCGGATCATTTACGCAACTGGGGGGGTAAATGAAAAAAAACCTGACTTTTCACATTCGTTCGACACATGGAAGATGGTCATTATGGGGCACAGAAGCTGAGGAGAGCAACACACACCAGAAGTCGGACACTATCCGACTACATAGAATTTGGAGAAGAACCCGCCTTGCAATGGCGAAGACAATTTGCGTGCCGGACTCGTCGTCATTGAAGCCTGGTTCGGGGGCTACTGAGGGAGTCCTGGATTAGGGGGTGTCCGGATGGCCGGACTATGACCTTTGACCGGACTCCTGGACTATGAAGATACAAGATTGAAGACTTCGTCCCGTGTCCGGATGGGACTTTCCTTGGCGTGGAAGGCAAGCTTGGCGATACGATATGAATATCTCCTGCCATTGTAACCGACTCTGTGTAACCCTAGCCCTCTCCGGTGTCTATATAAACCGGAGAGTTTTAGTCCATAGGACGAACAACAATCATACCATAGGCTAGCTTCTAGGGTTTAGCCTCTCTGATCTCGTGGTAGATCAACTCTTGTACTACCCATATCATCAATATTAATCAAGTAGGAGTAGGGTTTTACCTCCACCGAGAGGGCCCGAACCTGGGTAAAAACATCGTGTCCCTTGTCTCCTGTTACCATCCGCCTAGACGCACAGTTCGGGACCCCCTACCCGAGATCCACCGGTTTTGACACCGACAAGTGGCAAGAGCCTAAGCTTGGGGATGCCCATGGCACCCCAATATATTCAAGGATAACCAAAAGCCTAAGCTTGGGGATGCCCCGGGAAGGCATCCCCTCTTTCGTCTTCGTTCATTGGTAACTTTACTTGGAGCTATATTTTTATTCGCCACATGATATGTGTTTTGCTTGGAGCGTCGTGTATTATATTAGTCTTTGCTTTTAAGTTTACCACAATCATCCTTGCTGTACACACCTTTTGGGAGAAGCCTATTTGATTAGAATTTGCTAGAATACTCTATGTGCTTCACTTATATCTTTTGAGCTTGATAGTTTTTGCTCTAGTGCTTCACTTATATCTTTTAGAGCACAGAGGTGTCTTAATTTTGAAGAAATTGCTAGTCTGTCATGCTTCACTTATATTATTTTGAGAGTCTTTTAGAACAGCATGGTATTTGCTATGATCATAAAGTTGGTCCTAGAATGATGAGCATCCAAGTTGGGTATAATAAAAACTATCATAGAAAGTGAATTGGATGCTATGATCAATTTGATGCTTGATAATTGTTTTGAGATATGGGGTAGTGATATTAAAGTCATGCTAGTTGCGTGATTATGAATTTAAAGAATGCTTGTGTTGAAGCTTGTGATTCCCGTAACATGCATGTATGGTGAACCGCTTTGTGATGAAGTTGGAGCATAATTTTATTTATTGATTGTCTTCCTTATGAGTGGCGGTCGGGGACGAGCGATGGTCTTTTCCTACCAATCTATCCCCCTAGGATCGTGCACGTAGTACTTTGGTTTTTGATGACTTATAAATTTTTGCAACAAGTATATGAGTTCTTTTGATTAATGTTGAGTCCATGGATTATACGCACTATTTCACCCTTCCACCATTGCTAGCCTCTCTTGTACCGCGCAACTTTCGCCGGTACCATACACCCACCATCTACCTTCCTCAAAACAGCCACCATACCTACCTATTATGGCATTTCCATAGCCATTCCGAGATATATTGCCATGCAACTTTCCACCGTTCCGTTCATATGACACGCATTACTTTTGTCATATTGCTTTTTGGATGATCATGTAGTTGACATTGTATTTGTGGCAGGGCCACCTTCATAATTTTCATACATGTCGCTCTTGATTCATTGCATATCCCGGTACACCGCCGGAGGCATTTATATAGAGTCATATCTTGTTCTAGCTTTGAGTTGTAAATCCATAAAAGTGTGATGATCTTCATTATTAGAGCATTGTCCTAGTGAGGAAAGGATGATGAAGACTATGATTCCCCCACAAGTCAGGATGAGACTTCGGACTTTACAAAAAGAAAAAAGAAGAAGAGAAAGGCCAAAAAGAAAAAAAAGGCCAAAGAAAAAAAAGATAGAAGGGACAATGCTACTATCTCTTTTTCCACACTTGTGCTTCAAAATAGCACCATGATCTCCATGATAGAGAGTCTCATATATTGTCACTTTCATATACTAGTGGGAATTTTTCATTATAGAACTTGGATTGTATATTCCAATGATGGGCTTCCTCAAAAGTGCCCTAGGTCTTCGTGAGCAAGCAAGTTGGATGCACCCCACTTAGTTTCTTTTGTTGAGCTTTCATATATTTATAGCTCTAGTGCATCCGTTGCATGGCAATCCCTACTCACTCACATTGATATCTATTAATGGGCATCTCCATAGCCCGTTGATACGCCTAGTTGATGTGAGACTATCTTCTCCTTTTTGTCTTCTCCACAACCACCCTTCTATTCCACATATAGTGCTATGTTCATGGCTCACGCCCATGTATTGCGTGAAAGTTGAAAAAGTTTGAGATTATTAAAGTATGAAACAATTGCTTGGCTTGTCATCGGGGTTGTGCATGATTAAATACTTTGTGTGATGAAGATAGATCATAGCCAGACTATATGATTTTGCAGGGATAACTTTCTTTAGGCATGTTATTTTGAGAAGACATGATTACTTTGATTAGTATGCTTGAAGTATTACTATTTCTTATGTTAATATGAACTTTTATTTTGTATTCATTTGGATCTGAACATTCATGCCACAATAAAGAAAATTACATTATGAATTATGCTAGGTAGCATTCCACATCAAAAATTCTCTTTTATCATTTACCTACTCGAGGACGAGCAGGAATTAAGCTTGGGGATGCTTGATACGTCTCCAACGTATCTATAATTTTTGATTGTTCCATGCTATTATATTACCCCTTTTGGATGTTTATGGCCTTTATTTTACACATTTATATCATTTTTGGGACTAGCCTACTAACCGGAGGCCCAACCCATATTGTTGTTTTTTTTGCCTATTTCAGTATTTCAAAGAAAAGGAATATCAAACGGAGTCTAAACGGAATGAAACCTTCGGGAGCGTGATTTTTGGAACAAACGTGATCCGGAGAGCTTGGAGTGCAAGTCAAGAAGCTTCCGAGGCCCCACGAGATAGGGGGCCGCGCCCCCCCTATAGGGCGCGCCCCCTGTCTCATGGGCCCCTCGGGCGGCCACCGACGTACTTCTTCCTCCTATATATACCTATGTACCCCGAAAACATCCAGGGGCACCACGAAACACAATTTCCACCGCCGTAACCTTCTGTATCCGCGAGATCCCATCTTGGAGCCTTTGCTAGCACTCTGTCGGAGGGGGAATCAACCATGGAGGGCCTCTACATCAACATCCTTGCCCCTCCGATGAGTTGTGAGTAGTTTACCATAGACCTACGGGTCCATAGTTATTAGCTAGATGGCTTCTCCTCTCTTTTTGGTTCTCAACACAATGTTCTCCCCCTCTCTTATGGAGATCTATTCGATGTAAACTCTTTTTGTGGTGTGTTTGTCGAGATCCGATGAATTGTGGGTTTACGATCAAGTTTATCTATGAATAATATTTGAATCTTCTTTGAATTCTTTTATGTATGATTGAGTTATCTTTGCAAGTCTCTTCGAATTATCAGTTTGGTTTGGCCTACTAGATTGATCTTTCTTGCCATGGGAGAAGTGCTTAGCTTTGGGTTCAATCTTGCGGTGTTCTTACCCAGTGACAGAAAGGGTTGCAAGACACGTATTGTATTGTTGCCATCGAGGATAACAAGATGGGGTTTATATCATATTGCATGTGTTTATCCCTCTACATCATGTCATCTTGCTTAATGCGTTACTCTGTTTTTATGAACTTAATACTCTAGATGCAGGCAGGAGTCGGTGGATGTGTGGAGTAATAGTAGTAGATGCAGGCAGGAGTCGTTCTACTTGTTATGGACGTGATGCCTATATACATGATCATGCCTAGATAATCTCATAATTATTTGCTTTTCTATCAGTTGCTCGACAGTAATTTGTTCACCCACCGTAATACTTATGCTATCTTGAGAGAAGCCACTAGTGAAACCTATGGCCCCCGGGTTTATCTCCTATCATATTTGCTTTCAATCTACCTTTATTTGCATCTTTACTTTTTGCATCTATCTTATAAAATACCAAAAATATATTTATCTTATCATACTATCTTTATTAGACCTCACTTTCGCAAGTGGCCGTGAAGGGATTGACAACCCCTTTATTGCGTTGGTTGTGAGTTCTCAGTTTGTTTGTGTAGGTGTGTGGGACTTTTGAGGAGCTTCCTACTGGATTGATAGCTTGGTTCTCAAAACTAAGAGAAGTACTTACGCTACACTTTGCTGCATCACCCTCTCCTCTTCGAGGAAACCAACACAAGCTCAAGACGTAGCAGGAGACGACCCAATATTTACCCTTACTATTTTTGTGTGTCTACATGATTATGCTACTGTAGTAATCATGTTTTATAGCTTTTGTTTCAATAAAGTGCCAAGTAAGACCTTTAGGATAGCTTACGGTGATAGTTGTGTTGATCCTGCTGAAAATCAGAAACTTTTGCACCCAGTAAATTAGTTTTGTTAATTCACAGAAACGTGCTTCTGATCTAATTATTTTTGATCTGGATTGCTACACAAATTTCATAGGACTTCCTAATTTTGTAGAATTTGTGTAGTTCCATAAGTATACGTTTGATACATATTACTACAGACTGTTCTGTTTTTGACAGATTCTGTTTTCTATGTGTTGTTTGCTTATTTTGATCAATCTATGAGTAGTATCGGAGGGTATGAACCATAGATAAGTTGGAGTACAGTAGATATTACACCAATATGAATTTAGAATGAGTTCATTACAGTACCTAAGTGGTGGTTTTATTTTCTTACACTAACGGAGCTTACGAGGTTTCTGTTGAGTTTTATGTTGTGGAATTTTCAAGTTTTGGGTAAAGATTCAATGGACTATGGAATAAGGAGTGACAAGAGCCTAAGCTTGGGGATTCACAAGGCACCCCAAGGTAATATTCAATGACAACCAAGAGCCTAAGCTTGGGGATGCCCCAGATGGCATCCCCTCTTTCGTCTTCGTCCATCGGTAACTTTACTTGGATCCATATTTTTATTAACCACATGATATGTGTTTTGCTTGGAGCGTCATTTTCTTTTGTTAGTATTTAATTTCTGTTATTTATAATGATGTTTTGCATATTTATTTTCAATAAAAATGTCAAGGATAGCCTTTACCATGCTTATTTTGCTAGTATACATGTTGCTGTTTGAAAACAGAAAGTTTACTGCTGTTGCAAAAATTCCCTAGAAACGTAAGAGAATGGTATAATGTTGAAACGTTTTGCATATTGAGCTCTGATAAATTTACTATAGTGGGAATTTTATTTCATAATTTTTGGAGTTAGGGAAGTATTGATACTCTTGCATTCTTTACAGACTGTACTGTTTTGACAGATTGCTGTTATGTTTGCATTGTTTGCATATGTTTGCTTGTTTAATGATTCTATTTGATGATAGGAGTATTAAATATGCAAAGTAATTTAGTATGCAATGTTGAATAATAATTTTAGTGATTTGTTATAGTAGAAAATGATAAGGTTTTGCATTGGTTTATACTAACCTATCTCACGAGTTCTTGTTGAGTTCGGTGTGGATGAAGCTTTTGATAAAAAAGAGGAACCATGATATCAGAGGAATTAAGGAGACATAAAAGTTTAAGCTTGGGGGTGCCCAAGGCAACCCAAGATAATATTTAAAGAATTCTCAAGCATCTAAGCTTGGGTATTCCCCGGTAGGCATCCCACCTTTCTTTTTCAACAACTATCAGTTAGTAAAGGTTGAGCCTAAGTTTTTCATTCTTCACATGAGTTGTGATATCCTTGCAATGTTATTTTATTTTGCCTTGCTTGCTGTTTGAATACAATACCAAGATCTGAAATTCTTTAATGAGATAGAGTCTTCATATAGTTACATAATTATTTAGCTACTCATTGATCTTCACTTATATCTTTTTGGAGTAGTTTGTCATTTACTCGTGTGCTTCACTTATATCTTATGATTAAATGGTTGAATGAGTTGATTGTCATAAATCTGAAATTATATATGTTTCATTTGCTTATCCAATGGGGAGTAATGACTTCACATCTAAGAAGTAGAGGTTGTAAATTTATTGAAGGTTAGCAAGCATCGTATTGGTCATTTGAACAATTCATGAAAGAATATAGAAGGAAGAGAGATTTCACATATAAATACACTACCCTAGACATCTTTTATAATTGGGAGCACTCATTAAGTATGACATGCTAAAGATTTGATGTTGGACAAGGAAGACAACGTAATGGGTTATGTTTTCGCACATCTCAGTTAAAGTCTATTGTTAGGGATCATTCAAACATGTTGAGCCTGCCTTTCCCCCTCATGCTAGCCAAAATTCCTTGCACCAAGTAGAGATACTACTTGTGCTTCCAAATATCCTTAAACCCAGTTTTGCCATGAGAGTCCACCATACCTACCTATGGATTGAGTACGATCCTTCAAGTAAGTTGTCATCGGTGCAAGCAATAAAAATTGCTCTCTAGATATGTATGATCTTTTGGTGTGAAGAAAATAACTTTATACGATCTTGTTATGGAAGCAATAAAAGCGATGGACTGCATAATAAAGGTCCATATACAAGTGGCAATATAAAGTGACGTTCATTCGCATTAAGATTTTGTGCATCCAACCCTAAAAGCGCATGACAACCTCTGCTTCCCTATGCGAAGGGCCTATCTTTTACTTTATGTCTTTTACTTTATGCAAGAGTCAAGGTGATCCTCACCTTTCCCTTTTTCATTTTATCCTTTGGCAAGCACCTCGTGTTGGAAAGATCCTGATATATATATATCCATTTGGATGTAAGTTAGAATGAACTATTATTGTTGACATCACCCAAAGGTGAATACGTTGGGAGGCAACACTATAAGCCCCTATCTTTCTCAGTGTCCGATTGAAATTCCATAACCATTAGTATTGCGTGAGTGTTAGCAATTGTAGAAGACTATATGATATTTGAGTATGTGGAGTTTGCTATTCCTGAAAATAAGATGAATTGCAATTGTATGATGACTGAGAATGAAGTTTTCTAGTTTTCAAGAAAGTTTATGGTCTATGCTTTGACATGTGAATTGCTTGTTACTTTATCATGAGAAGTTTTATGAGATGAACTACTGTTATGACATATTATCATGCTAGAAAAGGTGTTTATCATTGATCAAACTTGTGCACCTTCTAGCATTCACACTTCTTAAATTCTTTCTTTTATCATTTACCTACTCGAGGACGAGTAGGAATTAAGCTTGGGGATGCTGATACGTCTCCAATGTATCTATAATTTATGAAGCATTCATGCTATATTATTATCTGTTTTGAATGATTATGGACTTTATTATACACTTTTATATTACTTTTGGGACTAACCTATTAACCGGAGGCCCAACCCATATTGCTGTTTTATTGCCTGTTTCAGTATTTCGAAGAAAAGGAATATCAAACGGAGTCCAAACGGAATGAAACCTTCGGCAGCGTGATTTTTGGGAAGAATATGATCCTGGAGACTTGGAGTTCACGTCAGAATATCCTCGAGGAGGCCATGAGATAGGCCCCCATACTGGGTGCGCCCCCTGTCTCGTGGGCCCCTCGAGCACCTCCCGACCGACTTCTTTCACCTATATAGTCCCACGTACCCTAAAAACATCGACGGAGAAGATAGATCGGGAGTTCCGCCGCCGCAAGCCTCTGTAGCCACCAAAAACCTCTCGGGAGTCTGTTCTGGCACCCTACCGGAGGGGGAACCCATCACCGGTGGCCATCTTCATCATCCCGGCGCTCTCCATGACGAGGAGGGAGTAGTTCACCCTCGGGGCTGAGGGTATGTACCAGTAGCTATGTGTTTGATCTCTCTCTCGTGTTCTCTCTATGGAACGATCTTGATGTATCACGAGCTTTGCTATTATAGTTGGATCTTATGATGTTTCTCCCCCTCTACTCTCTTGTGATGAATTGAGTTTCCCTCTTGAATTTATCTTATCGGATTGAGTCTTTATGATGAGAACACTTGATGTATGTCTTGCTGTGTTTATCTGTGGTGACAATGGGATATCACGTGCCACTTGATGTATGTTTTGGTGACCAACTTGCGGGTTCTGCCCATGAACCTATGCATAGGGGTTGGCACACGTTTTCTTGACTCTCTGGTAGAAACTTTGGGGCACTCTTTGAAGTACTTTGTGTTGGTTGGATGAATCTGAGATTGTGTGACGCATATCGTATAATCATGCCCACGGATACTTGAGGTGACAATGGAGTATCTAGGTGAAATTAGGGTTTTGGTTGATTTGTGTCTTAAGGTGTTATTCTAGTATGAACTCTATGGTAGATCGAGCGAAAAGAATAGCTCTATGTTATTTTACTACGAACTCTTGAATAGATGGATCAAAAAGGATAACTTTGAGGTGGTTTCGTACCCTACCATAATCTCTTCGTTTGTTCTCCGCTATTAGTGGCTTTGGAGTGACTCTTTGTTGCATGTTGAGGGATTGTTATATGATCTATCTATGTTATTATTGTTGAGAGAACTTGCACTAGTGAAAGTATGAACCCTAGGCCTTGTTTCCTATCATTGCAATACCGTTTACGCTCACTTTTATCATTAGTTACCTTGTTGTTTTTATATTTTCAGATTACAAAAACCTATATCTACTATCCATACTGCACCTGTATCACCATCTCTTCGCCGAACTAGTGCACCTATACAATTTACCATTGTATTGGGTGTGTTGGGGACACAAGAGACTCTTTGTTATTTGGTTGCAGGATTGTTTGAGAGAGACCATCTTCATCCTACGCCTCCCACGGATTGATAAACCTTAGGTCATTCACTTGAGGGAAATTTGCTACTGTCCTACAAACCTCTGCACTTGCAGGCCCGACAACGTCTACAAGAAGAAGGTTGTGTAGTAGACATCAGTGTGTGATGTGTGGGTTAAAATAAAAGGTGCATGACATCTTTTATTTTTTAGAAGTTCTGAGGGTAGGGTGTGAATAGCACATATGTGTGTGACGTTTACCTATAGGTGGGTGCGAGAGGACTCGGGAGAGTCATGACTCGTGTGGATGCGTGTGTGCGTGAGAGAGAGAGGGGGCATGTATCAATGCAATGCATGTGTCCGTAAATCATATCTGACAAACGTTCGCCAAAAGCCATTTCCTAACGAACCCCGTAAGAACCGTTAGATCGCCATCCGACAGTGCCAGTTTTGCCGTGTCATTTAATAGAACAACCACTCCTCCGACACATAAATCTTCCACGTGAGTGTTAGCAGCTGCCGTATGCTCCTCCCTCCGTTCCAAAATGTAGTGCATATAGCTTTATTGAAAATTCGAACCTTGCAAACTTTCACCGAGTTTTCATATACCAAAATGCACATATAGAATACCCAGTATATATCATTTCATTCATATTCGAGAGGTAACTATAAAGATGGGGGGGGGAGTGTACAAAGAAAGACTGTCGTATGACCTGCAACAATTTCAACCATCCTTTGGTGTGGAGGAATATCATAGGAACTCTATATGATATGATTTTTATAGTACTTTTTTCCTTTAGAGCCAATTGGTTCATAGGAATAGATTCATATACTCCACATTTCAAAGGAAAATAAACATGATATCAAATTTATAGCTTTAGAGCCACTTCATTCATATGAATGGATTCCTCTACTCCCACAATTTCAAAGGAAAATAAACATTAGCGTATATTCAATACAAAAGTTCCTATTATGTGAACCAAATGACATCTCTTATCTAATCCTTCATCATAGGAATTGACATACATGTCATCTCTAGATTCATTAGAAAAGTTCCTATGATGTGAACCAAATGACATATCTTTTCCAATCCCTACTCATAGGAATTGAGAGACATGTCATCTCTTTCCCTACAACTTCCATGTACACATCTTGTCTATTCCTAAATAGCTAGTACAACCCACTAGTAGCTTTTTTCATGGACATGCATGCAAGTCATAAATCACATTGTTGTTGTACTCTATGCATGCAAGCACCACATCATCAATTCGTGCATGTTACTCATAAGTTATTTCTTGCATTAGATTTTGTATTGACAATGTATGTGTTGGTCACATGCACCCATATGTAGTTCACATTCACATTTTTGTTAGAAATGTCATTCTTTTAACTGCAATTCATTTTTTCTCTTTGTATTACATATTCATTTTAAGCACACATTCACTTCCCATTAGTTATAGTTGTTTTTGGAGGAACTTTTATGCATTATTTTGAGTAGCAAATTTAACGCGGCCGCGGGTATATCAAAATGCGGGGCCCATGCATCATTGCCTTTCGGTCGAACCTACGTCCACATTTTTTTGTACTACGTATATCTCCACTGGTCCCCAAACCCAAAATGCTGCCTCATTCCCGTAAAACCAAGCGGCCCACCCGTGTTAAGGTGTCGACTCAAACTCAATCCCTCTCCCATTTATTACGTTGTGGCCTCACGCGCCATAGTACCCCTACAAACCCTACCCGCTGCACGCATCATCGGTTTTCTTCAAGAGGACGAGGGAGAAGCGGATTTGTAGTGGAGGCTCCTACCCTAGGGTGCCCTAGGTAGCTGTCGCATGCATCATTGGTTTTCTCTTTTCTTTATGCTCTTGCGTGCTAGAGTGATATGATGGTTGCTTCGTCCATCCAGCTTAATGCGGGAAAGGTGGAGCTTTGTGATTTGACCCCTCATCACTCATTTACTACTACTACGACGCTACGACTGGGGTGCCTCCAAGTCCAACCGCTGCTCCAAACTATAATTTGGTGCATCGCACGTGGAACAAGATGGTGAATGAGTCACATGTCAGCCAAAGGGGTCCTGTTAAGTGTGTCGCCATTTCGTGTGTGGACTGACCCTGCTTGAGTTGCTATGCTAACACGACAGGAGCAGCCTACGACTTGGTTTTGCTCCTTGGTGAATCCTGACTATATTGATCTAAAAAGATACTACTCCCTCCGTCTCGGTTTATAGGGCGTGCATGTAGTTCTAGGTCATCCATTTGACTAAGTAAATATGAGTTACTATGTCACTAAAAGTATATCATTGGATTCTTAAGCGGATGTAGTTTCTAAACATATATTGTTCATCACATAGTACTATATAGCTTGTTAAATTCTCAACCTAGAACGACGTGCATGCCCCATAAACCGAGATGGAGGAAGTAGTAAAAATGAGGTGATTTTACCGAGTGGTGGGCGGGGGAGCATGGCCTGTCATGCGGTCCCACGTGTCATGATGTACCAAGGCGATGCACGTCTCTCTTAAGACAGAACAATGGTAGAAGCAATATGTGGTTTTCTTGAAGGAAGGAGATGATGGCGAAGCGGATTTAGCGAAGTGTGAAACAATGGTTGCTTCGTCCGTCTGGGAAGGTGCGGCATTGTGATTTGACGTCTCATAGCTCATTACTACTACTGGGGCGCTACGACTGGGGTGCGTCCCAATGCTGTTTTGCACTATTACTGGGTGCATGACACGTCGACCCAATTGCTATATCTCCCACATGTCGGCAAGAGGAAGTACAGAATTCATGAAAGTGAGTGTCTCTATTCTTTTAGTACGACGCAGAAGTACAAGACACAACTTGGTTTTTGCTGCTTCGCGTGATCCATTGATACAAACCCAGACTGAAAAAGGTGAGGGCGGGTCTTCTCCCGCGCAACAGGTAGGGGAGTTTGGCATAGTCTATTCGAGGCAACAAGGCAGGAAGGGAAATAAGCAAATAAAGGTTGAGCGACTTAGTTTTGGGATAATTTGATTTTACGGAGTACGTACCCACTATGGAGGTAGTACTACATACTACTCCCTCCTTTTTGGTTTATAGGGCTCATCTAAAAAAACTCGTTTGGATTTCGAGGTGCATTAAATCACCCGATGCAAGCAGTATCAAGAGAAAACTCACCAATGCATGTATAAGTTCATGAAAATTTACTGGTCATGCATGCATTCATTGTAATTAATGCATCAGTAAACATAACTTCTTGAGAAAAACGAGGGTACTAATTACTTGTGCAAACTATAAAATTAATTCCACCATTCACCGTCTACCTTGGTTGGAGAGTTTTGAAATTGAGCCATAAACCAGAAAGGAGGGAGTAGTAACATAGCCTAGGGTAGCTTGCTGCACCACAGACTCCAAGGAAATTGATGTAGTACTACTACTCGTACTATCAAAATACATATATTTCAAACAATATGATAATCTCTCTAACCAAGGTAGGGACAAGGAGTAACAGAGGGAGTAGTTAAATTTTCTCCTCGTCCTGCGAGCAACCGCGCACGTGGGCGAGGGAGCGGGTGTAGTCATCGTAAGAAAGCTTCTCCTTGTCCTGCGAGTCTGCGAGCCACCGTGCCCGTGGGCGGGGCAGACGGTGTACTAAGCAAGCTTCTCCTTGTTCTGCGAGTTGACGAGACACATCAAAAGTAATACTACGTACAGGGCATCTCCAGTCTATAGAGCCTTGCCTATAAGGTAGGCCCCACATTGTTTGCCTCTTATCAAATGAAAAAACCACAATGTATAGAGACTCTAACCAGCCTCTAAGGTGGGCCCTAGCAGAAATTTAAAAAGTATCGATTAGCAACACATTTGTCCAATCAGTATTATTTCTCTTATACTCCTACTTTCTTATGCTTCCTAAGGCTGACAATTGGGACTATATGGATTGTTACATTGTTAGAGTCATCCTCTAAGGTTAGACGCGATGATAGCCAATTTTTTGTTAGAGGCAGTTCATGCAATGTATAGAGGCCTGCCTTTAAGAGAAGAGAGGGCTTAAGGAAAGAAAAACATACATTGTGGATGCCCTAAGTGACTACTTTCCAGTCTATGTGACTCAATTTAAAATTCCCAATGCATCCATAATAGATGCTGAGTGGTGGAATAAGTTTGTTACTTCCATAGTTCACAAAAGTACTGAGCATGTGAGATGGTCAACGGAGGGAGTACGATACCATTAGTAGTACAGTTCTTTTGGAAGGGTTGTAGTAGTCCCTCCCATTCACATGTTCACATTTCAAGCTTCAATAAAAACATTGCACACAAGGATTAAGAGAAACCTCAGTAATTCATGTACTCCCTCAATCCATATAGGGTATAAAATGCGTTTTGGAGGCTAACTTTGACCACATGTTCGAGCAATAATATGACATCCAACTTAAACAAATCTTACCATCAAATCCGTACGTGGCCATTGTACTAATAACACATGCATGAGTTGCAATTAGTATGTAGATAAGGTAGTAAACACTCACTATCTAGTAGGAGTAGTACTAGTAGTACTCTACACTACTACTACTATGAGGCCATCCTACTGTGTCCCGGCAGAAGACCACAAACACCGATTATTCGTTCATATTTTTTTTCACACAGCAAAATATCCATGAAAACAACACATGGCAAAATTTCATGGCGAACAATGGATTTGAATTTGCTGGGAGGGGTGGGGCTGGGAGGGGCTGTTTGGATCTTGCCCGGGGTAGCCAAAATATTGGCGACCCTTTTGTCCACCCGTGCCTTTGCCACCGATGAACGAGGTAGAGCTCGGGTGCTCATGCATCCTCCAGTGCACGCGTTGGAGACGAGCTCGCACGAGCTGTGATTTTATTGTCCCACCACGCCACCGAAGCCGGCCGCAAATCGACCGGCGACCTGCAAATTACGCAATGCAACCATAGCTGCACACATTCTGACGGTAACTCAACCAACCAGACGAAATTCATGCAAACACGACGATATTTCATATAAACAATGACAGGATTCATATAAAATACCGGATTTTCATACACACATGACGAATTTCATTACATTCAAGTCAACTAAGCGGTGCTAGTCCTGAACATCACAAGTATAATAATACCTAGCCTAAATGGTCACCGTGGTGGCCTCCCGTGTTCTACTTCTCCTCGATGATGGTGGCAGACGCGGAGGTGCTGGCCACCGACTCATCGCTCTCCGTGCACCCGGCTTCTGTCTTTGCTTGCATGGCACGGCCGCAGGCACAGGAGTCTCGGCCACAGAAACGGGAGACGCAGTTGCGGACACGGGAGGCCGGGTACCAGGCGGTGGCGTGGCCGGCAGCGACGACGCCCGTGCTCCCGCTTGGGTCGGCGTGGAGCAGCTCGCCACTCCTCGTCGAGCTGAACTGGAGCGGTGAGTTGCTGAACCTCGCGCCGGCTTGGGGCGGCAACTGGCTCCGTCGGGCGAGGGGAGGGAGGTGGATCAGCGAGCTGCATAGCTCGTATCTGACAGCTCAGCAGGCCACCCAGCCGGCTTGGATGCCGGATAACTACTCTTCGTAAGCCATTGTAAGAGTGGACAAAATGGTGAAGGAGGAGATAGGTGAGCGGCGGAGGTGTGTGATTCTTGGCCGATGTCTGGCCTAGTTTAAATAGGAGATTAAATAAACAGCGGATGGGAGGAGCTCGGCCAGCGTTGCATTTAATGTTGGCCCGGTCATGAACATACGTGTGTCCAGAGTGGGTTTATCGGCTTCCACACGGGTTTCATGGAGGTGTTTGAATGCGGCAAGGAGGCGTGTTCAGCCGGGCATGCAGCGAGCGGCGCCCTCGACTCCGACGACGACAACGAGCCGTTCTTCCACCGACTGTGGGATCGTTGTGTCCCTCGCCTGCATGTGAGTGACCCAACACGGGCAACGCCCGACAGAGGAGCTTTTGGTGGGCCAGGGCGGTCAGAAGCGGGCATTTCATAAACCAATGATTATTCATTGAGTGTGACGTCATCTATTTCATGTAGATAAGCCTACTATATAATGTAAGAGAATTTAAAATTTTCATATATACGTTGATAGCCCGTTCGGTACATTGTGATTCTAAAGACCGTTGCAAACATCAATGTTCTGCTTATCACAGATATGATTAATACCCATAACAATCCATGTCCTTAAAAAAGGATGCATGCACATATAGGTTGAGCGTGTGTCTTGCATCGTGTGCTGTGTGCATGCATACTTGTGATTGTTGCATGCGTGCATGTGTACATTTCAGTGTTGCATGCATGTGTGTGTGCGTGCATGTGTTCGTGAGTGCATGTGTACGTGCCAGTGTTGCAAGCCTGCATGCGTGCGTGTGTTTGTGCGAGTGTTGCGTGCGTGCATGTGTACGTACATCTGAGTATTGCATGCATGCACGCGGGTGTTGCGAGCGTGTTTGTGCGCATGTGTGATGAGTTTGTATTCACCATAGTGGCTCGTGCATGTGTGCAATTAAAATGGCCAGCTCAACATATCATCACAAGGCGATCCTTGTCCGCTGTGGTTAGGGGGCGCTGGCTACCAACCCGAGGTCTCACGACTGCGAATCCCCACCGATCACTAATTTATTACCATTTATGTCTTTCATATACGCGCTGAAGGGTGGGCCCTATGGTAATGTGTGATGCTGAATGTGGACCGCTTGATTGGTCAATTGATCGTATCATCAACAAATTACGGAGTTGTATGGTGAGCTAGTGACCGTATGATCACCATAAAATGTATTTTATTAACACATTACATACTAAAACTATCATTTCTTTCCTTCATATACGCGCTGACAAGTCGGCCCCACGGCTATGCGCGTTGATGGTGCAACACTAGTTGCACCATGTGGAACCTGACTGGTCAATCGATGGTGTCATCAACAAAATACGGAGTTGTACGGGTGGGCCAGTGATCGTATAATCATGACATGTATTTTTTTAACACAGTACAAACGCAAGCGCTCATATATACGCGCAAACACTCACCGCGATAAGCGCAGACATGCATACCCTATGTGGCACCCCGGCTCAGAGAAACCAGAACACCCCGTATTCCAGCCCAGAGATCGAGATGAAGTCTTCTGGAATACGTCACTGTTTAGCATAGAACAAACCATCTTTATATTACAACCTGAATATGAATACAAGGTCTCCGATATTACAATGAATAACACAAGCACGATAACACTACGCCAACCAGAGTTGCTCTATGCAAGCAGCATAACAACTCGAGGCAGTAGAACCTCTACTGGCAGCGGAAGAACTATTGGCAACAGAACAACGAATGGCGATGATGGACTCCCATCCGTAGGGACTCTGGCTGGAACGTTTATCCTAGCTCGCGAACACATGAACCACACCAAACAAGCAAGCAATCCAGGCACGACCTGAAAACTGGCATGACACGCCAAGTCAGTACATTGAATGTACTTGCAAGCTCACAGTAACCAAAAGCAGTCAAGACAAACAACATCATGGCATTAGCAGGTTAAATCAATCATGAACATGATACTAGCAGAACAACATTGCATGCACAACTGAACATGATACAATTTTAACATGGCATGATCATATGAACATGATGATACTACATGCAACAGGTTAACATAATCATGCACCAACTTACTCTGCTCGGGTTACCTCGTAACCAAAACATGCATTACTTACCACCGTGGACATCACACGATCATCTCAGGATCAAATCAAGCTTGGTATAACAATACCATAGTAATCATTACATGACCACAAGGAGCTTGACCTTTACTCGTGATTCTCGCATAACACCACAAATATCCAACAACTCGGTATCCTCGATACCACGGTGATCCTCTCGCGATCACATAAAGATCAACCAACTTCTTTCATCATCAAACCAGGGTTGTTATTAATCACATTATTATTATTACTGTTGACCCATAGTGTGACCGACTTTGAACTGGGCCCATATCCGCGGGCGCGGCTATTGATAGATTTAACACACACACACACACACACACTCTGTAGAGGTTAGCACACTATATCCACACCATGGAACCCATGGCCTCGCACTCCCATTCGGGTGGACCAACGACGTTCCGACCAAATTGCTCTATTGCCCATGACACTCTCCCAGCCACTCCGACCAACTCCCCTCTAGGCTAAGTCACGGGTGGCCCCGTGCCTACCAAAGGCATCAACGACCACCGTCGTGGCAAAACAAATGGTCCCAAACGAGGACATGAGCTCAAAACCAAACATGGGCACATAAGGCTTATGCCATCCTACCCGGCCAAGGTAGCGCCCGCGCATAACCTTCCCTCGTTGGAGGCACTAGCGAGAGGCATGACAATAGACCCAGTTAGGACTTCCCACAAAGGCTGGTCAGCTCAATTCGGTGGGACCATAACTCAGCCAAAAGTTGTTCAAGTTCACTTAAGTCCGGTTAAACTTCAATGCTATAAGCTGAGTCATATTAAAAATAACACGATGCAACTACAATAAATGAGCATAATACTAACATGAGCATGGATGTGCAACCATAATAAATTATTGAGCATAACAATAATGAAGCATATATCCGACTGAGCATGGCATACTGATGAGCATGAATAACACAAACATAACTCTATCATAAGCATAACATGACCACTAGCATCATAAATTAATGCCATGCAAGAACATAACGGCAATACTACCAGGTGAGCATAAACCAGCTAGATGCAACCAAATATGCATATCAACGGTACTCGATAATAGACGATAGTCATGCACCGGAGAACATAACCAACACCAACATGAACTACTAGCAAGCATGAACATATGGAAGTAATACTAGCAAGTAGATCATGATAACCGAGTGCAAGAAAACATAGCATGACGGTAACCACCGATCCATAAGCATAACCAAAATAATGACAGCAGTAGCAAAACAAACAGACAGTTATTAAAGACTCAAGTTGAAAACTAATGCTACTGCATGTCTATCATGCAAATGGTGGTTGTGGCTTGCCTGGGGGTGACGGAGACTTCGGGAAAAAGTGTGGCGAAGCCGCGGAAGCAAAACGCCGGACGATTCTCTCTCGGAGGGGGCCGATTAGAGGCAAGGGCAAAATGGTCATTTTCACTGTGGGACCAACTAGTGAAAATGCTATCAATAGAAAGAGTTCGACAAGATGAAGACGTGAGCGTTTGTTTCACCTAGATCGGAGCTACGGTTGAAAAGTTGTGAGGTGATGAAGTTGAGAGACTAATATGCAAATATTTTATTCACAGCTGGGTCCCTGAGTGGATAAGACAGAAGCGCATATTAGAAAATACACTTTCGAGCAGAGAAAGCGCATTGTCGGCAAAAGAATAAATAAATACGTTTTCAGAAGGGAAAATGTATTATGGAGGAATACGTTTTCACTTTAAATGAAAATGTACTCAGGCAAACGTGTTTCCACTTAAGCTGAGGTGGCAAGGGGGAGTCACTTACAGGCGGGCCCGAGAGGCAAGGAGGGCCCACTGCCAGGGGGAGCTGGTGCACGTCATCGTCTTCTACCTCGTTGCCTCCCCTAGCGAGACAGAGACGCGACAAGGCAGGGTTGCCGACGACGTGGCGAACTGCTCCAGCGACCTCAGGACAAAGCGAGGGCGCCGGCGGCTTTGTGGGACTGCGCCATGTCCATTCAGGGAGGAACCGGACGCCAGGGAGGACTAGAAGAGGCGGGGCTTCGAGGGGAACAGAGGGGCACCGGCGGCGGCCGTTGCACGCGGGGACGGCGGCCTTGGTGGCTCCGGCCAGGACCGGCCAAGAAGAGGCCACCGGCGGCCTTGGGAGGTCACACCGCACCCATCCCGGGAGCTAGCGGGCACCATGGAGGCCTGGAACGGCAGCGCGGGGCGGCGACCCAAGGAGGACAGAGAGGCGGTGACGGGGTTGCTCTCCGGCGATGCGGGCCGTACCCGGAGAGGGAGAGGGGTTGGGGCGAACCACGGAGGTGTGGGGAAGGCAGTGGACAGGTCAGGGAGGCGAGAGGAGGGTCGGTTTGGCCGGGGCAGCTCGACTCCAGCGATGGCCAAGATGGCCATGGTGAAACGAGGAGGAGGCCGAGGCTTGGAGCGAGGGGAAGAGGTGAATGAGCTCCGGGAGGGGCTTGGGGTCCTATTTATAGGCCTGGGGAGAGCTCGGGAGCGCTCTAGAGAGCTCCAACTAGGCTCCAATGGAGGTGCAGAGGCTGGACATGTCACGAGTGCGACGACGGCGACTACACGGCAGCGACTCGGGGCAGGGCAGTGACTCAGGGTGAAGAAGTCGAGCACGGGCGAGCTACCAGACATGGTTTGGCGTCGAGACGAGGAGGAAGGCGACAAGAACCAGGATGACTACGTGCGAGAGCACGCTTTTGGGCCAATGCACCTGTGGTCACCGTGTGAGTTGGCATACGAGGTGCGTTCTGGCCGAACCGACCATGTCCAGTGCATTTAACTTAGTTCCCTGAGTCTAAACGAAGCAACAAGTCGGTTCAGGGGCAAAGAAGTGATTTGCAGGAGGAGCCAAAATAGATCAAAAACAACATGTTTGTGCTGTCCATAGGGGACACAAACTTTGCAATGAAGGAACTGATTTGTATGGTTATGATCACACACTAAGGTGACTTTGATCACCAAAAATCAGCCTAAGAGGAGGAGTTTAGAGGGTGGTTGCTGTAGAAAGTGCCAAAATGGCCAGATTTGGGGATGATGAAGTTGCCTCACATGAAGAGGCAAGTTGAGCTGAAATTGGGCATGGCCCAATGATTAGAGGATATGAAGATGCCCATAAAGTTTCGTGCCATTTGGATGAACCAAAATAGCACTTGCTTCACAATGCTTGATTCTGACCAGAAACTTGGAAAAATTCCAAAGGGCAAATGGAGTAATGAATTGAGCCAAAACTGGGTGGAGGGAGTTTATATGGATAATAGAATGTCCTGGTAAATTGGCAGCTTAAATGAAGCAATATAAAATATAGTTGCTTCACAAACTGAAAATCTGATCAGAAACTAAGATTTGGAGCTGTGCTCACATAAATGATTTACATGATCTCACATTTGGTGGATAGTTATGATTTGGTCAAAGGAAGGATGTGGCAAAGTTTCATCTCATTTGGACATGCCTAGAATATACTTCCTTCACAAAGTTTCTTTCTGGGCAGGAACTTTGTAAAATAATTACTAGGAAAATGAGATTGAACTTTATCACATTGCAATGATATGGATAGGAAAAGGTGTCGAAGAAGTGGGGAGTCAAATGGGCAAAGGTAAATAGCACTTGCTTCACAAAGTGCCATTTAGGGCAGAATAGGAAAATAATTATTGGAGAATGATTTTTGAACATGGCAATGAAAAGTTTTTCCATATTTGAGCAAGATAGGACCCAAAAAAATTTATGATAATTATGTGGGAATTTTTGGAGTGACAGAAAGATGGGTTGCTTCACAACCTAGGGCAAACGGGATAATTCCTTTACGAGAAAAGGAATATTCCCAATAAAAAAATATTGGGATTTGGGATAGGGTGAAAATGACATGAGCTAGGAATGGTTTTGGGGATGACAATCCACTATAAAACCTAGGGAGAACGAAGACATGATCTTCCCAAGTTTTGGAACCACATAGCCATAGAAAAGCAATTCAAAATCAAGAGATCCAAAAATCATCAGAAAAAGAAAAGGGAAAAATCCAGGGTGTTACACTCTACCCATATTAGCACCTTTGAGAGAGCGAGAAGCATATGATCTTGAGATTTTACAAAGTCACCGTAGATGCCTCGTAGTCGAGGGGAATGTCTCCTCCCACTGAACGCACATCGCCGGAACATACTGAAATTAATCTAGGATAAATGCGAGCACTAGGACTTTAACTCTGGTGTGTTGGGGAAACCACTATCCTCCTAACCATCTAATGATAGGTTGGTTAGCACCACAAAATGTATATGGCGACCGTGATGAGCTTATTTTGAAGTCTAGTGACCATATCGTGCTTTCGCTTAAAATACAATGACTATAAGTGTCGTCAACAAAATATAGAGCACACATCAAATACAATGCCCGTCAGTGTCACCAACAAAATACGGAGATGTATCGTGAGATAGATACGGTATGATCACCACGAGAATGTATACGGTGACCGTAATGAGCATATTCTGAAGTCCAGTGACCGTATAGTGCTTTCGCTTGAAATACAGTGACCGTCACGCATGAATGTGTCAGGGGCATGCATACTTTTAGAGGGCATAGGGATTGTTTGTGTGCATACGTGAAAGTGGTATAAAAAGTGGGGGTGTCCGGTGGAGACAAGGAGAGACATGCCCTGCGTTTCTCTTTCCCATGACTATTATTTTAGGAGAAAATATAAACATTCACAATGCATAACAAATATTATTGGATGCACCTTGCAATTAACTTTCATGTATAATACTGTACTATTATATATGCTTATTGTCATAGTGGCCGATTACGTGTGCGGTGTGGTGGGCACATCATTTATAGTTGTGGTGGGTCAACGTGAGGACTCATGGGTCGGTTCCATCCTGCGCCACATAGGTTGGACCGAGATGCATTATACGAAGACCCATGTGGAGGACTCAGCGTACAAAACAAAGCTACCGAAGTCACGAAGGACTCTATCCCCACTGATGATAAGTCGACTATATCTGATATGTAACCCTAGGCCCCGAGTATGTTATAGAAGCCCGGGGCTAGTTTGTCGATAGTATACACACACACACAATGCCTGGCACTTTGTACACACCCCTATCATAAATGTACAGTACCAGGAGTAGGATTTTTCCTCAACTACAAGGGCCCGGACTTGGGTAAAAATTTGCCTCGTATTACCATCCAGCCTAACAATTAGGGATGTCCTACCGAATGATCTGATGGAATCATATCTGCCAACTACTAAGAGAGAGGTGTGTGTGGGGGGGGGGGCAATGTGTGCGAGAGAGGCCTAAAGATAATGTGCGTGTGGGAGACACGTAGGCACATACATGTGCCTATAGAGGCCTAGTAGAGACCACGCGTGTGTATATATGCATGTGAGAGAAATAGTGTTTTCCAACTGAGATTAGTGAAAAAAGTGGTACATAGTAGTAAGAAAGAGAGATGTATATATATAGAGAGTGTGTGCGTGAGACACCCCGACACCCCGGGAGAGATTGTGAGCATGTGTGAGAGAGAAATGTCGATGTATATAAAGTGTGTGCCTTATGTGTTAGATAGAGAGATATATAGCGCGTGTGTGAGAACGAGCCGAGGCATAGTGCATCTACGTGTAAAAGGCAGTTCTACGCATTAAATTAGAATATAAATGGCGTTATTATTTTTGGATGATATCATGAATTTAGCAATTTGCGTATGAACGAACATCGGTCTATCAGACACCCATACTCTATTGAATTATAGCATGTGCATGTGTTTATTTCATATTATTGATCCATAGAGTGAGAGTGGTTTGAAATCCAGACAATGCATTGCTTTTGCAATTCATATATAAACATTAGTTAGTGCACTCCATGTTGTTAGTGTGAAGCACTTTATACATTTGTCACTTACATGGATACATTCCAAATTGCTAGCTACAAAATAGAATACATGTTGAATTCAACATAAAGGGGCTTTCGAAGATTTGAATTCATAGGAAGTGCATTCATCTATTTGAATCCGAGATAATGGCATTTGTAAATCAGATCTAAAAGGGGGCATCAATCTTTGTTGTGCGTTTGAACATGCTATATATTCATACACATGTCTAACTATTTTTTTGCAACCAGGGAGATTATATCCAGAACCATGCATGAACTGAGGTAATATGCATATTTTTAATATATACTAGTGTACAATGTATATTATAATGTACCCCATCCATTCCAAAATAATCGTAGTTTTAGGATTTTTAAGAGTCAAGATTTTTGAAGTTTGACAAATCCTGAAAGTTCAATTCAAGAGAACCGAAAATGTTAGTGCTTCTGCTCCCAAATATTGAACGAAGCGCCAAATAAGCCTCTGCTCACCCGAAGCTGCGCGAGACTAATGTTTGGTGGTAGGAAATTACTGTCCTGACTGTGGCCCGTGTAGCCTATCGGCCCGAAGTCCAAAGGTCTAAACCAGGGTACGTTTGTAACTTCACCAAGATGCCAGTCTCAACCGCCTCCGAGAAGCATTCATACGCCGTGGGAGCCTAAACACCCATGTGCTCGGCCGAAATCTATCCCGCCCACCATTTGGGACACATGAGATTACTGTCCTACCCCCGACCCGCAATATGTCCGAAAGTTTAGATGGGGGCAAAGTTTGTAACTTTCCCCAAATTTCAAACAAGCACGTCCCAAACCGAAACATTGTTCCCCCTTAGTTCCTCCTCCCTCTGTTTCCCCATTTCATACTCCGTGGGCGCCAAAATACCCTCTCCACCAGCCGCGAAACCCGATCCTCCTCCGTCCTCCACCCCATCGCGCCCAATCCACCACCGCCCTCCTCCATCACCCCGGATCTGGTACCCCTATGTCGTCGTCCAATGCAACCGCAAACGCAACGCCCTCAAGGACTTAGCAACTCAAGCCGAGATAGAGTTGCCTGCACGATGCCAACGCCGACGTGCGCCGTACCATAACCTGTGCCCGCCGCTGTCTGGCATTGTCAACATGGTCAACAACCAAGAGGAATTAGGAGATGACTCTACGTGGAGAGGCTGACAGTAGGGACCCACCGGGGTCATTGCATTTCGCAAGCAGGTGCATCGTTATTACAAGCCAAAAATATACTTCCGTCTAATTGTTTGACAACTAGGTTCCACACCATTGTCAATGTAGTCAATAAACGAGAAAATTACACAACAAGCGGATAACACCAGGGACCCAGCAGCTCGCCCAGTTGTTTTTCAGTTTTAGAGACGGAGCTCAATTGCGCGTTGTGCGGGGGCTGTGGCCCGTCTAGCCCACGCTTACGCTTTTATTAAGCACATGACGAGCCCAGTTGATATATTTTTTCTTTCTGAAATTGGCTAGCCCAGTTCTTTTTTTGGAGAATACCAAAACCAAGGCCTACTTGCTTTTCTTAGCCCCGCTGGGCTGCAAATCTTTCAAGACGAGGAGGGATGTAAGTAGTAAGAAATGGGCTTCCCCAGAAAATGGGCTATAAGTTATAAGAAATGGGTTGTAAATTTTTAAGCCAAAGCCAACCGGCAATTGCATTAAAATATCAATTTTTTCAGGATTTCTCTACTCTCTACTCTTATAAAAACCAAAGCCAACTTGCAATTACATTAAAATATCATCTTTTCTCCCACAAGATAAACTACTCATACAAATGCATCTTCATGTTCCGTGCAACGAACGGGCATCTTGCTAGTTAAGATTCTAAATTTCATTCATTTTTTTGCGGAGAATTGTTTTTTGAATTTTATTTTGATATAATTTTTTGCAAATTATTTTTAACGTGACTCGAAATTTCGTGATTAAAACAGTTCGGACCCCACCGAAATATGCAAAATTTCGTTGAATTTTTTAGTAGTGCCCAGAATATATGGTCTGTAATGCTAATAAAAAGAATATGGGCTTCAAATATCCTTAAGAATTAGCAAATGGGCTGTAAATTATTGAAAATAATGGCTAATGGGTTGTATGCTATTTTCCACAGATTTGGAGGCTGACTTCCGGGCCTACTAGGTTGATGATGACGATGTCCTAAATTTTTTTTTGACGCGTACGCAAGGCTTTGTCAACTTAGTCAACACACAGCAGTGACTATTGGATGTCCATCCAACGGCCGCCGTGCTTCTTCAATCTCTGATCTTCCTGCTCCAGCCGCCCAAACCAGCGCCAGCAGGACTGCCTGCTCCCGCCTCCCGTGGCTGGCTGTGCTGCCGCCAGGCCATCCCTCTAACCACCCACACATCCTGTTATTTTCCGGCGACGTCAGCCTCACCCTGCAGCCGACCAGTCAGTGCTCGTTCTCCCCTCAGCGTGGGCATCCGCTGTGGTGGCTTCGCCGCCTCCGGGTGGTTCTCTTCCTGGGCCTCACCCTCGTCCATCGCGTTTGTGCTCTCGGTGCGGCGAGGTCAACATGGTCAACAAACAACAGCCATCGAAAGAGGCTGATAGTAGGGGCCCACACAAGAAAATGCCTCCTTATTACGCGCAAAATAATGGTTCCTCCACCTGATAGCTGGGACCCATTGGAAGGGTCTCTGTATTACGTGAAAAAAAGTTCCCCCCGCTGTCAGCTCGGACACACCGGAAATGCCTCCTTATTATGCACAAAAAAATGAATACTCCCCTGCTAGCTGGAACTCACCTTGGTGGGAGGCTGACTTGTGGGCCTACTAAGTTTACGGGGACGGAGGGCTTTGTCAACTTAGTCAATATGAACGATTCCAGCTCCAGTGACCGTACGATGTCCATCCAACGGCCGTAGTGCTTCTTCAACCTCTGGTCTTCGTGCTCTAGCCGCCCAAAGCAGCGCCGGTCGTGCCGCATGGTCCTGCCTCCCGTGGCCGACTGTGATGCCGCGGAGGCCTCACCGCCCCTACTACTCCCACCACTAGCCAGGCCATCCCTCTACTCACCCACACCCCCTGTTATTCTGCGACAACGGCAGCCTCACACCGCAACCGAACAAGTGAACCCTCGTACTCCTCTTCGCGTGGGCATCGACTGATGCGTCTTCCTTGGCTCCGTGTCGTCCCTTTCCTAGGCCTCGCCATCGTCCACCGCCGTGGTGCTCTCGGCGTGGAGTGGTCAATGTGGTCAAGGAACGACTTCCATCGGACGTGGACTATACGTGGAGAGGCTGACAGCTGGGTCCACGGCCGCAGCAAGGAAGTGACTCCTTATTACGTGCAAAATAATGATTCCTCCACCTGACAGCGAGACCCACCGGACGGGCCACCGTATTTCGCGAAAAAACGTTTCCCCCTAACTGCTGGGACCCACCAGCTACATCTTCGCAGGCAAGGAAGTGCGTCCGGGCAAAAAAAGCGCGCCCCCCTGACTGCTGGGACCCACCAGCAACATCTTCGCACGCAAGGAAGTGTGTCCTGGCAAAAAAAATGATTCGCCCCCCCTGACTGCTAGGACCCACCAGCTACATCTTTGCACGCAAGGAAGTGCATTCGGGCAAAAAAAAACGATTCGCCCCCCTGACTGCTGGGACCCACCAGCTACATCTTCGCAGGCAAGGAAGTGCCTGACAGTCAGAACCCACCTGGTCAAAATGTACGTAGCGTTGTCATTCTGGTCGCGAACGTGTACGTACATACTGGTCGATGTAGAGGCGCACACGTGTCATAGTAGAGGCATGCATGTAGCATGTACACGTATGTACAACGGCCAGGGTGCAAGAAAGAAAATACGGCCACGTACGTACATACGGGCGGGGTCTCGAACGCCTACTCACGCATACGTACGGCCAGGGCTCGTGTACATGGCTGGGTCAGAACGAAGAAACAACGTCGTCGTCGTGTTCATGGGGAGGCAACGGAATGCGTCGTGTTCATGGGGAGGCAACGGAATGTGTCGTGTTCATGGGGAGGCAACAGAATGCGTCGTGTTCATCGGGAGGCAACGGAACGCGTGGGAGCCAACCGGCTGGGCCGGAATGGAATGTGTGGTCGTGTTCATCGGGAGGGCTTGGATGGAACAGGCGATGGAAACGAGGCCTGGCGTATCGCAGAATGGAGGAAATGGACCTCCTATGTTCGGAACGGGGTCCTGTTGATCAGGAGGGGTGTGGCGTACCGCAAAACAGACGAAACGGACCTCCTACGGTTGAAACGGGGGTCCTGTTGATCAGGAGGAGTGTGGCGTACCGCAAAACGGACAAAACGGACTTGTGTTGGAGCACTACGGTCGAAACGGGGGTCCTGTTGATTGGGAGGGGTGTGGCGTACTGCAAAACAGACGAAACGGACTTGTGTTGGAGCGCTACGATCGAAACGGGGGTCCTGTTCATCGAGAGGGGTGTGGCGTACCGCAAAACGGGACTCCACGGGATACTGTTCATCTCCACCGTCGACCTCCTCCAGCCTCCACGGGCTACCGTCGACCTCCTCCAGCCTCCACGGGCTCCTGTTCATCCAGCCTCCACCGCGCGCTACTCCACCGTCTACTGTTCAACCACCCCTCCACCGTCTACTGTTCATCCAGCCCTACACACCACGGGGTCCTGTTCAACCACCCCTCCACGGGCACCCCTCCACCGTCTACTGTTCATCCAGCCCTCCACACCACGGGGTCCTGTTCATACAGAGGCAACGCCACCGCTCACTGTTCATCCAACCCCCCCCCCCCCCCCCCCCCGCAACGCTCACTGTTCATCCAATCGATCGGCTTCAGTTAGCAGCAGTAGCGAAGGAATCGCTTGATCGGGTTCAGTTAACAGCCATCGATCGATCGCTCGGGTTCAGTAACGCATAGCCCGCAGTGCAATCGCTTGGGTTCAGTTAGAGCCCAATGCCTCACTCGCGTTCAGTTAGAGCCAATGCCTCGCACGTGTACGAGAGAAATGCGCACCGCTCGGCCCCCGACCTCCCACCGTAACCGGCAGCTCCCCGAAATTTTCCTCCCCCTCGCTTCTACCATGGTTTTTTCCGTCATGGACGGCCCAAAGAATGTCATGCAGCTGCGTCTCCAGCCCGCACAGGATGAAAAGCCCATTTTTTGTCATGATTTTTTGTCATAGAAGTAGGAGCCCACCACATCTATGATGATATCGGGTTTAGTCACAATTTTCTTCACAGAAGTGTCATATGTATGACAAAAAAAATTCGTTCGGCCCAAAATGTCACGGATGTGTCTTTTTCTGTAGTGGTAGAAGCCGTCCGTGATCGAATACCCGTCCGAGAGATCGCCAGAAAAGGCCCCAAGATAGGATCTCACGGGTATAGAAGGTTGCGGCAGTGGAAAAGTGGTTTCGTGGCTCCCCCTGATGTTTTTAGGGTATAAGAGTATATATAGGGAAAAGAACTAGGTCGGTGGAGCTACGAGGGGGCCACGAGGGTGGGGGCGCACCTACCCCCTGGGCGCGCCCTCCTGCCTTGTGGACATCTTGTTGCGTCTCCGACTTCATCTCCAAGTCTTCTGGTTTGCTTTCGGTCCAAGAAAGATCATCCCAAAGGTTTCATTCCATTTGGTATTCCTTTTCTGCAAAACTCTAAAATAGGCAAGAAAACAGAAACTGGCACTGGGCCTTCGGTTAATAGGTTAGTTCCCAAAATAATATAAAAGAACATATTAAAGCCCATTAAACACACAAAACAGATAATATAATAGCATGGAACAATCAAAAATTATAGATACATTGCAGACATATCAGTGACGCACCCCGAGTGTTACGGACGGGTAGAGATCTAAAGACTACCCCTGATTGCCCACAATCACTGGCATTCTCGAGGACTACACCTTGTGGGTGCACCTAGTGTGCCCCCACTATAGTACATCCAATCGAATGGTTCACAAAAAAACATCAATAACAATTAGCAATCGACCTCAGGGCAAAGACATCAGAAACTTTAAGACTCTCGCGGACTACTTCCAGTCGATGGTAGTCTCGGGGACTACACTCATAGGGTGCACTCAGCATGCCCCCACTGGAACCGAAAGGACTCGGAAACGCCCTAGCTAAATCTGAGTGAAAAGGATGATAAAGAAAAAAGTTAAGCTCTAAGACTCCCATCGACTGCTTCCAGTCGATGGTAGTCTCGGGGACTACGCCCAGTGGATGCACTCAGCGTGCCCCCACTAGAAAGAAAACATCCAGTGGGTGTGCCCTGCGTAAACCCACTGACAAGAACACTACCATTCATTTGGAGCATGTAGATGAAAACTAAAAATTCAAAGACTCCGACTGGAAATTGTACTTACGATGGTACTTACTCGGACGTAGGTCTGTAGCGTTCACTCACATCATACACCTCCTTCAGCCGCTCATTCATCACCCACACCTGGGTTAGAGCTTCCTTGCTCGCCTTCACTTGGTCCTCCGAGACTCTATGAGGTCTGAAAGTGGTGATGGGGGCCGAGTGTTGAACGGGTGCAGACCGAGGCACAAGTGTTGTGGCCCCCAGTGTAGAGCTTTATTGAGCCAGAGGGCTAGGGCTGGCAGGCTTCACAGTAGCATTGGCAGGAGAAGCATAGCCTTTCCGACTGGGGGAAACCTCTTGCATGACCATGTTAGTGTCCTTAAGCACCCTCTTGCCGGCCTCCGGGTTTGGCGGATCGGTCCTCTCGTCATCATCCAACTGGATGATCTCAGTCGGCGCTCCATGAGCTCACAAGACGCATAGTCAGACCAAAGTTCAATTGGACTAAGGACCCAAAAGATAATTCACTTGGTGAGACAGTACCTTTTGAAGTGGCGGCATCTGCGGCGTCGCCTTCCATCTAACCCTGCTTCACATCATTCATGTCCAACGAGGTCATCGTCGTCTCGTTGCTGCAAAACACAATGTCACTCGGCCATTAGTTGAGTCGAAAATATGAACAGATGGAGACTTAGAGAGAACACTTACATCGACACCACCAGCACTCCCACCTCGATCCTTGGCGTGACACCTTTACGGGGCTTGGAGGCAACTTGCTTGGGATGTTTCTCGGCGGAGCTCGATGCCTCAGGTCATCTGCGCTTCGAGCTGCGTATCATGCGGCCTAAAGCAGTCAGCTGTGGAGCACCTCCCGCCCTACCACTCAGATCATGTTGCGCCTTGGTGTGGGGCTCCTTGGGGCCCTCGGACAACGGCGAGGACTCAGCCTCTTCCCCTTCCTCGGTGCTCTCTTCCTTGTCGCTCTCCTCATTATCCTCGTTGTCCTCCTCCAAGTATTGGCGCTTCGTGTCACTCTTCTCATCCTCCAATGACCAGTTGACTACTGGCACTTTGGAGATCAGCTACTGGAAACTCTGAAGAAACAAAGATGCCAAAGAAACAAAATTCAGATGCACATGAAGTAACCTATGGATGGTCCCACTGATCAGAAGAAGGGCTACCTCAATCGGCGGAGTGTCCTTGTCATATGCGGGCACCCTCCTGGACCCCCGCGGGTTGTCTCAGGCAGAAGTAATGGCTCTGATCTTGGTGCCCACATCCTTCTCGGTGAGCTCCTCCGGGTGCACCAGAGTGGAGTCATTCGGGCCCTCGTACAACCACATGGGGTGTGTCCTGGCATGTAGCAGTTGAATCCGCCGAGTGAGGAATGTCTCTGACAGATCCATTCCGTTGACGTCGGTGTTCACAACCCCAACTATGGTGTTGTCCAGGATTCCTACATACACCTTTTCCTCCTTCATCATTGTGAGGGACACAGGGCCCTCACTCTCTCTGTCGAGTATCGAGTAAGGCCCGGCTGACTATTGGCTCCAGGGACGTCCCTGCTAGAACCAAGTCACCTGCCACCCCTTAATGGAGTCGAGGAAGCTCATCTTGCGGAAAGTACTACTACCCCTGAGCTGAATCCCCAAGCCTCCGCATAGCTAGGTGATGTGGGCCTTCTCACCAGTCGACGAGTCCTTCTTTACAATCATTAACTGGCACGTGAAAATGTGCTTGAAGAGACCCCAATGCAGGTGGCAACCAATGAAGTTTTCACAAAGATAGATAAAGGCTGAGAGGTAGACGAGGGCATTTGGAGGGAGCTGGTGGCGTTGCGTCCCAAAATAATCCAAGAAAGCCCAAAAGAAGGGGTGACGAGGCATCGAGAAACCTCACTCGATGTGGGTCACCAAGAGGACGCACTCATCCTCCTACGGCGCCGGCTCGACCTCGCCCGCCCTCAAACGTCTCCACCCATCCGCTGGAATGAGCCCCTCCGCAGCAAGGTCCTCCAACCGCTTCGCCAAGATGCGCGAGGGGAGCCAATCCCCCAAGGCGCACCTGGACGGAGGACCTGAGCTCAATGACGTGGCCTTCCCGACCTTC
This sequence comes from Triticum aestivum, assembly GCF_018294505.1. Classification (NCBI taxonomy): domain Eukaryota; kingdom Viridiplantae; phylum Streptophyta; class Magnoliopsida; order Poales; family Poaceae; genus Triticum; species Triticum aestivum. The sequence continues at coordinate 304,476,363 of NC_057798.1, read as the reverse complement.
TTTGCCTTCTCTAGTTTTGTCGTGGAATCCTTCGCCATGGCCCCGAGTTCTCTGGCGCACAGGGTGAACTGACAGGTGGAGAAGAGAAGCAGAGGAGACAAGAGGAAAAGGGGATATGAGGGAATTACCCTAGTCCCCTAATCTTTTATACCATGGGTGAAATCATGTCTAAGATCCTTAGTCGCAGATCCCTGGATCAACGGCGCTAGCGGCGGCAGCATGCACAGGGTAACCAAGGGACATGCCAGATTTTTGGGGCAAAAATTGAGGCATCATGCCCCACTTTCCCCACCAAGCCACGATGTTACCACTTCTGTGCGCGCACGCTCGATTTTGAACCACTGAATTTCTGCGCCAAGTCAACCCTATTGATTGCCCACCATTCCTTTACTAAAGGATGTTTGTCAGTCCAACTGACCACCCTCCGCGGGAACCTGTGCACTCGGACACGTAAAGCACCCGACTGGAGTCGCCTTCAGGTTTGCTATGAGATGAGCTTGATGCCCCTCCGCAGGTTAACTTGGCCCTTCCACTAGGCTCCAAGGCGCATGCCTCATAAACTTGGAATCTGAGAGGCCCATATTGGTGTTCCTCTGGGATAAGGAGTGGCATCTCCCCGGAGAATCAAACCATGCGCCGGCATCGTCACTCGTGTTTTTATGGCATTTCCACACTCGGACCTCAAGTCTATCTCTCCCGAGAGACATATGAGTGCCAGCAAGTTTTGCTCAGTGATCGACAACGTCTGATCGTTCACATAATCTCTTAGTCTAGAGACGATTTAGAAACATATTCTGAGTGCCTCTAAAGACTCCAATTGAACTGAAAAGCTTGGCCCGCTTGCCCTACAAAACCTCAATCGGTTCGGGGGCTAATAATGAGGTCACTTACTATAGGTAGGGTCAAGGACCTATTATCTAGGGCCCACCTAGGGCCCCACACCATCATAGATAGGTCTCTCGACCATAGAAGCATTCAAATGCGTATAACAGGAAGTCCACTCAGACGCACCGACAACACTCGAACGTCCTCCCTCTAGTCGGCCCGGTCATCACCACTTGGACAAAAAAGGTGAAGGGACGACATGGGAATTTCAACGGTCGAGTAGCCTTAAGTGGGACTTTAAGCATAGTCAAGCCTATCATTACCTATAACTACTATAGTTGTGGCTATTAACACTAGTAATTGTCGTAGTTATGACACTTAAACCACCCTTGTGATGTGGGAGTGATGAGGTAGCGGCGCACTCTATAGAAGCCACCCTCTTCCTCCATTACAAAGGTTAAGCAGACTCTGTAATCATACCCCCCCCCAAGAGAAAACAAGTCTCGGGGCATGATACGTTGGGCTGTTACCTCCTCAGAGAGGGGCCTAAACTCGTAAACACCAAGTGTTTGACCTGTGTCGTAGCTAGGCTCTGCCCCTCTTTCATACTCCTAGTAATCGTTGTAAGGATCATAACCCCGACAGTATGAGTCCTGAATCTTAATGTAGGGAGTCACCCGTTTACCTACAGCAAACATAGAGTTGATACGTCTCCAATGTATCTACCTTTCCTAACATTTTTCCTCTTGTTTTGGACTCTAATTTGCATGATTTGAATGAAACTAACCCGGACTGACGCTGTTTTCAGCAGAACTACCATGCTGTTGTTTTTGTGCAGAAGTAAAAGTTCTCGGATTGGCACGAAACTTTGCGTGGATTTTTTATTTAATAAATAAGAATTTCTGGAAGCAAGAACCACCGGAGGGGGCACCTGGCACAACCCACCAGGGTGCGCCCCCCCTCCAGGCGCGCCCAGGTGAGTTGTCCCCACCTTGTCGCCCCGCAGACCTCAACCCTCATACTATAAAGTCATATTTTAGGAGGACAAAATCACGGAGAAATAATTATCACATTTCACGAGATGAGGCCGCGGCCACCTCCTGTTCTTTATCGGGAGGTCAGATCTGGAGTCTGTTTGGGGCTCTAGAGAGGGGGATCTTTGATCTTTATCATCACCAACCCTTCTCCTGTCACAGCCCCAGATCAGCCCTTGTTTGTTTTTGCTTTAGCATCCATGCAACATGTTTAAATTTTATGAAATTTGAAATGGGGATTGCTCAAACCCTAGCATTAAAGGAATTCACTAGGTTCACCTAAAATACTTTCAAGCAAGTCCAAATGGCTTTCAAAAATGTTCATGATTTTTGACAAAGGTGAAAAACCTCTACCAAAAATGATGCCAATATTTTTGGGCCATTATGGATTTTTGAATAATCCATATTGTATTTGAATTGGGGCATTTAAATACTATTAATATTTTTAAATGCTCCAACAATTCTGAAAATAGTTAAGGGCCTCTGTAATAATTCATTTAATGGCCACAATTATTTGCAGGATTTATTAAAATGATTTGGGCTATAAACTAAATCAGAAACAAAACTACAGAAATAGAAAAGAGAAACAAAATAGAAAAAAAAGGGGAGAAAGGCCACCTGGGCCACTTACCTGGCCTTACCCGCGCAGCCACCAGAGCCGGCCCAGTTCCCCCAGCCGGCCCAGCCCACCCCCTCCTCCTTTGTCCTCTTCCTCCTCTGCCAGGAGGACGAGCAGAGGCGAGGCGTGGCGCGCGTCGACGCCGGCCACCTCCTGCTTCGCGCTGGAGGCCTCCCCCTTCGAGCCTATCCATGCGTGGAGACGCCACGCAGCCGCCCGGAGCCGTCCAGCCCTCCCTCTCTTCCCCTGGACCCCGTTCTCTCCTCTGCTTTCCTCCCTGCACGCGCCCGAGCGGAGCTCGTCGTCGCCGACGCCGTTCGCCGTAGCCACCGTGCTCCTCGCTGCCACCCGAAGTACCCAGGGGATCCGCCTCGACCACTTCTTCCTCCTCGCCGAGAAGCGCACCGCGGGAGCCCCTGCAACGTCGCCACCGCCGGCTTCTTCAACCTCGGGACCGCCGGCCATCTTCGTCAAATTCGTCGGCTCGGGTGCCTCCCCGAGCTCCCCGAGGCCACCGTCGCAACCCCTGTGAGCTACTCTTCCATTCCCCCTCCTCCTCGCGCTCGTTCCCGTACCCTAGCCGCCTTTCCGCCGGACCCGAGAGCTCGCCGCCGCCGTGCCTCGTCACCACCGTGGCTGGAGCCGTTGCAGCTCGAAGCCGAGCACACCACCGCACCCAACACGTCTCTAGGAGCCCGTAGCCGCCACTAGCTTCCCTCCCGTGCCCCCGAACGCCAAACCCGACCTCGCCCGAGCTCCGGCCGCCGCCTCGCTCGCCGCCGTTGCTGATTCCGGCCACCCCCGCACCTCCCGTTGGTCCCCCTAGATGCGCACGGGCGCGGGCTACCTCCTGGTGCCCTTGGCGCGTCGATCCGATGCCCCTAGCGCAAGTCCGGCGTTCCCCCGCCGTGCGGAATGGTCGCCGCCGGCGAAACTCCGGCAGGAGCTGATGTGGCCGGTCATTAGGGACTAACTACCCCGCTAATCACCCACTAGGCCACTGACAGCGGGCCCCACCCCTGGTCAAACCCCAGTCAGCGCTGGGTTTGACCGGGATTAGTCCCTGTGTCACTGACGTGTGGACCCCACACGTCAGGTTTGACCCGGGGCAGCCCTGTTGACTTGCTGATGCAAGCATGACGCAGTGCTGATGTCATAACTCATTTTCTGGATTTAACTTAATTCTGAAATTCCAGAAAATGCCTAAAAACTTCCAAAATTCATAGAAAATTAACCGTAACTCCAAATTAAATAATTTATATATGAAAAATTATCAGAAAAATTCAAGGAATCCATCTGTACCATTTTCATGCATGTTAGAACAACTTATCACTACTGTTTAGAGCAAATGAAGTGAATGACATTTAAATAATCACATATGGAGTTTGAATTTGAATCTTGTATTCAAACCAACTTCATTTAATCTGTTGCTAGTTGCATTAGCTCAAAACACATTCATATTGTCATGTCATGATCATGCATCATATTGTGCACTGCATTGATTGTGTTCCCTTCTGTGTTGCCGGTATTTGTCCCCTCTCGGTAGACGATGTCCGACGTTGTGATCGTTGACACTGATGAAGACTCAATGTTATCTTCAGAAGTGCCAGGCAAGCAAAACCCCCTTGTTCATTCCGATACAATCCTACTCTCTCGCTCCTGCTCTCTTTTACTGCATTAGGACAACACCGATTCAACTGTTACATGCTGCGGTAGTTGAACCCCTTTATCCTTTGCATGACCTGTCATTGCCACAGTAAATAGATGAAACCCACTAGCATGAGTAGGAGTTGTTTGAGCCCTGTTGTGCCTACTCATTCATGCTTGTTTGTCATGCCTGCTACTGCTTAGAGTTGAGTCAGGTCTGATTCATCGGGGATGAATCAGAGGCGTGTGAACATGTCCTACTGTGTGTGAGCTAAGTGTGTGAACACGATTTGGTAAAGGTAGCGGTGAGAGGCCATGTAGGAGTACATGGTGGGTTGTCTCATTGTAGCCGTCCTCAGGAACTGAGTTCTGTGTTTGTGATCCATGATTCAGTTACTACCATACATTGGGCCCTGAAATATGACCCCGCTCGACTTCTTATTCACCCTTGTCCTCTGTCCAGGAGTTGCAAGTAGTTTCTGGTGTTTGTAGCTTACTGGAGGCCGTGGACAGCGCTGACCGTAGGGGTGGGCTGTGATGCGGTAGGTACGTGGCACGGTGTACCGGATGCCCGTTAGGTATCTCGGGAACCCTGTTCACATCGTTTGGGGCTGTGAGCGAAACTCCGGCCGGATCTCCTCATGGATGGAACCCGAATAGGCGATAAACCTGGACTAGAGACTTGAGTGTTTAGGTAGGTCGTGGTCTACACCCACGTCGGCTTTCGCTTGAAGTCTGCCGAGCACATGTCGTGTGCAGACGCTAAGTGGTGGAAACATGTATGAAGAAGTACACCCCTGCAGGGTTAACATCATCTATTCGAATAGCCGTGTCCACGGAAAAGGACCTCTGGGTTGCTTATATCAGTTCATAGACAAGTGAAAGTGGATACTCTAAAATACGCAAGATAAGCGTGAGTGCTATGGATGGCGTTCTCGTAGGGAGACGGGAGCGATTCCATAGTGGTGTATTGATATGGTGAATATGTGGACTCGTGTGCGCCACCTCAAAAGAGTTACATTGCAGTCGTAGTTTAGGATAGCCACTGAGTCAAAGCTGGCTTGCTGCAGTTAAACCCCACCACCCCTTTGTTGATAATGATGCATATGTAGATAGTTCTGATGTAAGTCTTGCTGGGTACATTTGTACTCACGTTTGCCTATTTTATGTTTTTGCAGAGAGACTTCGGTCTCGCTAGTAGTTTCACGTGGACTTCGACGTTTAGCTTGATACCTCAGCTACGATCTTGTGCCCTCGGCAGGATCTGGTAGATAGTCAGGCTTCTCAGCCTTTTTCATTTATAGATGTCTGTACTCAGACATGATAGCTTCCGCTTGTGCTTTGACTTGTATGCTCTGAGTGTTGGGTCATGAGACCCATGTTTGTAATATCTCGCTCCTCGGAGCCTATTGAATAAATACTTGAGTCGTAGAGTCATGTTGTGATGCCATGTTGTATTTGCACATATCGAGCATATTGTGTGTATGTTATTGAAATGCTTGGTATGTGTGGGATCTGACCATCTAGTTGTTTATCTTTAGTAGCCTCTCTTACGGGGAAATGTCTCCTAGTGTTTCCACCGAGCCATGGTAGCTTGCTACTGCTCCGGAACACTTAGGCTGGCCGGCATGTGTCCTTCTTCGTTCCTGTGTCTGTCCCTTCGGGGAAATGTCACGCGATGAATACCGGAGTCCTGTTAGCCCGCTACAGCCCGGTTTACCGGAGTCCTGCTAGCCCAGTGCTACAGCCTGGATTCACTCGCTGATGACCGACACGTTCGATGCTGGGTCATGGATGCCTGTCTCTGTAAGTCTGTGCCGCTTTGGGTTTACGACTAGCCATGTCAGCCCGGGCTCCTTATCATATGGATGCTAGCGACACTGTCATATACGTGTGCCAAAAGGCGCAAACGGTCCCGGGCAAAGGTAAGGCGACACCCGTGGGAATACCGTGCGTGAGGCCGCAAAGTGATATGAGGTGTTACATGCTAGATCGATGTGGCATTGAGTCGGGGTCCTGACAGCGTTGGTATCAGAGCTTGACTGCCTGTAGGATTATCAAGCCAAACTGGTCGAAGTTGAGTCTAGAAATTCTTTAGTTATATAAGGGAATTGATTGTGGGATGGAACGTAAGGCTCTTTTTACTCCTTATACCTTATGCCTTCTGATCTGAGTCATCATCTTCTCTTCTACGGGGATTAAGAACTAGGCTATCTCTTCTTTCTATCAGGATCACGTGTTACTAATCCGTAGACTTATAGAATTGTTGGAATTAAGCCTCGTTTCAGCTCCTATTACTTCCGTATGTTAATCGTTGATCTTGAAACCTTGATATTGTGCCTTTGAGTGGTTATGCCACCATTTTTGTGAATGTCTCAAATCTTTTCTGAGCATTTACAGCCGTTATGCTGTCCGAGTCATCCCAGGTTTCCAAACAGTCTGATGCATTTGCAAATCCCTTCCTCCTGTTTCCGATGTGCCTTTGGTCAGATTAATCACACAAATTGTTGAGTTGAGGTACTCTACTGCCTCAACCTTTATGTTAGAGTTATTACTATGACCCTAGGTGTCTCAGGGGATCATCTAGTAGTCTAGCCATGTTTTGTGTCCCAGTGTGATGATTCTGGCTTTTATTCTCGAAAGCATCCCGTGATGCCACTTAGTAGTAGGTATTCTACTCCTTGGGTTTTGAACCCGAGATTCACTCTACTTACTTCATGTTGATAGTGTTTGCTAATTCCTTCAGGATATTAGTAACTTTGCGATAGTCCTCGAGGTCCGTGGTATTTCCTTCTTCCAAATACTATGAACCGCTTATGGCAGATGTTTATTGGATCAAAAGATCATAATTAGAGTACTCTTGAGGAGTTCTCCATTCATAAATCGTGACTCTGCCAGTTTTACCTTTCTGCATGGGTTATCCGGAAGAAATATGTTGAACTTGGTTCGACATACTAATCTATGCATCCACAACTCAGAAAGTTATATGTTCCTTTGAGTTGTTCTCTTTAGTTGCATTCTGACCCTCGTCTATCAATTGATATCAAGAGTATGCATGCATTCGTTTATCGATGCCTATTACTCTTGTGATCCGTCAAGCCATTCTATTGCAGAATGACTAGGAGAAAAAAACTCCAGTACCTCATCCATATCTAGGATTGGGTCAAAGTAGTTGTATTCCGCAGATCAAATGCCAATCCAGCTTTTGGTTCTGCTCTACCTTGGAGTATTACATATTTTATATCGAGATTATTATAGGAATTGCACACCATCCCATGAACTCTTGGTACAGTGATACTTCTTGCCATCACTGTTCATTCCTCGGCCCTCGTGTTGATGCAACCGGAATACCGACAAATGAATTGTGATGTGTGAAATCAATACTGCTAGCAACTCTGTTGCTTGGTAGTTAAAGGATAATAATTTCATTCTTAGTATGTTGGTTTTCGAATCATCATTCTAAGGTTGATCATGCTACCTAGTCCTTGTTCTCAGTGCCCTCCTCGATCGATGGGTTAGGATTATTTCAAATTCTTGCTCTATTGATCATATCGTCTTGCCCTGAAAAGCAAGATTGTTCTCGAGCTTAGTAACATACCGGTGGCTCGTGATTTTCTGAATATCTTCTCAGAAGTATTACCAGGTTGTCACCTGACCGCTATGTTGAGCTCGTGATCAAGTTGGTTTCTTGTGAACCACCTTCTCTCCAAGAATCGGTGTTAGGTATCCCTGAGCTAGTTGGTTAAGCTAAACAATAACTTGGAGGGTTGGAAGATAAAAGCTTGCCTGACTTAGTTCGTTCCAAAGGGATATTCTTGTGTAGTGTGTATTGAAGAAAGATGATATCTTCATCGATTGGTCCCTGTGATCAGTTGCTGGACCTATTGTCTTATCAATCCTTTGATTTGAGTGTGGGCTATCGTCAAATCAAGTCAGAACCAACGATGTTCGTAATGTTGTCTTACTCGTGGTTGATCCCTCGAGCATACACCATTATATCTTTGGGGCTGACCAATGCTATCACCGTGTTCACACGATGGTGGAAGTCCAGTGATATGGAAATTCTGATGAGTTGTTGTTGAGCCCATTGACAACATTCTTATCTCCTCCATGATGTTGTTGAACATTAAGTTAGTGTTGGAAACTTTTGAAAGCATTTACTTCATGCCCGTTCATGAAGTATATGTTTGGATAAAAGAAGTGACTTCCTTTAATTCATGTGCATCTGATGCAAGTTGCCGCCGTGGATTCGAGAAAGTCAATGTTGTTTTCTTGGAATCATTCCAAATCAGTCATGCACACGTGCGAAGAATTCTGTGGTTTGAAGACTTGCAACCTTCAATCTATATGTGTCCCTAGCACACCAAGCCACTGATTGAATTGTTCAAGGAGAAGAAGTTCCTTCTTAAGAGTATACCTTATGCAAGGACTTCGATATCCTCGATGATGGTTCCCCTCCTGAATTCGGTAGTGTTTTATTATAAGACTACTTTGTGGTCATGCTTGTCTTGGACAACATGTTCACATGTTTGTAGCAGAACCAGCTCATGTTTTGGAGCTTGCTATCGTAGTTCGTCTCCCGAGAATCTCGCAACGTCATCTCGTCGATTTGTGTTGCAAACTTTTATTTTTCTTCCTAGACTCGATGAGTTTGGAATATCCTGACACCAACCAGATCTGAATCTCAGGCAGATGTGATGGATGGAACATTTCCCAAGAATTATAATATTGGTCCCTCGATAATCGGTAAAGTGGATGTCGTGGCCAACACACCCAGCCGGAAGACCTGCTATTATAATATCTTGATTGAGGAAGTTGGCCACCCCCCCATAGGGATTTCGTAGGATTTACTCCCTAGTTGCCCCTATGGATTTCTGAGATCCCGAAGTCCGACCTTTTACTTGATGTTCTAGATACCAAACCATTTCAATGAATGGGATACACTAGCACATCAAGGAGAACATTAGAAGCGGAGTGCTAAATGTCTCTCGGTCGATCATCCAGATTCTATCTCCTTGGCCCCGTCAAGGGTGAAATCTGAGATGATGTTATCCTCCTTTGCATCTGCATCATCCATCATCATTCATCATGGTAGCAAGTTGTGTTGCCAGGATCCTTGACACGGATGTTGGTAAAACCTTGATGAATATGGAAATGCTCAAGTTCTTGAGAGCACGCACAAGCGTTAGGTGTTACCGTCGACACTAACTAGGTTTGCTCTCAACTTCCTCGGTTATGCTATAACCATTCCAATAGTGGAATAACTCTCTATTGTTGAGCCTCTCCCCAGTTACTAGAATCATTCCTAGCATTTGCATTTTTGTTCCTAGCTTGCACCGCCAATGTGCCATTCTACCATGGGTCTCTTCCACCTCCGGTGATAAGCAAATTCATCCATTACGTTGTCTTCAACAAGGTAATCCACATCATCCAAGTCCGAGTATGCCATTCTACAGACCCCCTCCAAACGATTGTTGTGAATTGCCTTATGCTGGTATGAAGAGTTTCAATGATCTCTGAATCAAAGGTAATTCTTTTTGCCACTTAAGGGAGATATCTACGAGTCTCGGTTCCGAAGGTGTCTCATTGTGGTATCATGGCAACTCAACTCCTCGCTACGTTGACAATCGTTTACCACCTTCTTAGGTGTGGAATTGTTGTCTACCTAGTGAACCTTCGTCATCCGTTTCTCTCCACCCCTCTTGATGTGTATCTCGTGTCTCAACCGAGAGATGGTCATATGTTCCATTCCGTGAGTTAATCCTGAGTTGTTCGTTCTTTAAGAAGTTTAATCCTTCTAGAGTCTTCTTCCCTCCATGTCATGTTGACAGGATTTCTCAGAGCAGGATTTCAAGGCAATAATGGTGATCGAATCAACGTTCCTATGAAGTGCACCCTGGATCGTGAAGATTGTACTAGTTGCGTTTCCCCTTCACCTTACCCTACGCTTGAATCTCGGGACGAGATTTTTGTTAGTGGGGGTGAGCTGTCACAGCCCCAGATCAGCCCTTGTTTGTTTTTGCTTTAGCATCCATGCAACATGTTTAAATTTTATGAAATTTGAAATGGGGATTGCTCAAACCCTAGCATTAAAGGAATTCACTAGGTTCACCTAAAATACTTTCAAGCAAGTCCAAATGGCTTTCAAAAATGTTCATGATTTTTGACAAAGGTGAAAAACCTCTACCAAAAATGATGCCAATATTTTTGGGCCATTATGGATTTTTGAATAATCCATATTGTATTTGAATTGGGGCATTTAAATACTATTAATATTTTTAAATGCTCCAACAATTCTGAAAATAGTTAAGGGCCTCTGTAATAATTCATTTAATGGCCACAATTATTTGCAGGATTTATTAAAATGATTTGGGCTATAAACTAAATCAGAAACAAAACTACAGAAATAGAAAAGAGAAACAAAATAGAAAAAAAGGGGAGAAAGGCCACCTGGGCCACTTACCTGGCCTTACCCGCGCAGCCACCAGAGCCGGCCCAGTTCCCCCAGCCGGCCCAGCCCACCCCCTCCTCCTTTGTCCTCTTCCTCCTCTGCCAGGAGGACGAGCAGAGGCGAGGCGTGGCGCGCGTCGACGCCGGCCACCTCCTGCTTCGCGCTGGAGGCCTCCCCCTTCGAGCCTATCCATGCGTGGAGACGCCACGCAGCCGCCCGGAGCCGTCCAGCCCTCCCTCTCTTCCCCTGGACCCCGTTCTCTCCTCTGCTTTCCTCCCTGCACGCGCCCGAGCGGAGCTCGTCGTCGCCGACGCTGTTCGCCGTAGCCACCGTGCTCCTCGCTGCCACCCGAAGTACCCAGGGGATCCGCCTCGACCACTTCTTCCTCCTCGCCGAGAAGCGCACCGCGGGAGCCCCTGCAACGTCGCCACCGCCGGCTTCTTCAACCTCGGGACCGCCGGCCATCTTCGTCAAATTCGTCGGCTCGGGTGCCTCCCCGAGCTCCCCGAGGCCACCGTCGCAACCCCTGTGAGCTACTCTTCCATTCCCCCTCCTCCTCGCGCTCGTTCCCGTACCCTAGCCGCCTTTCCGCCGGACCCGAGAGCTCGCCGCCGCCATGCCTCGTCACCACCGTGGCTGGAGCCGTTGCAGCTCGAAGCCGAGCACACCACCGCACCCAACACGTCTCTAGGAGCCCGTAGCCGCCACTAGCTTCCCTCCCGTGCCCCCGAAAGCCAAACCCGACCTCGCCCGAGCTCCGGCCGCCGCCTCGCTCGCCGCCGTTGCTGATTCCGGCCACCCCCGCACCTCCCGTTGGTCCCCCTAGATGCGCACGGGCGCGGGCTACCTCCTGGTGCCCTTGGCGCGTCGATCCGATGCCCCTAGCGCAAGTCCGGCGTTCCCCCGCCGTGCGGAATGGTCGCCGCCGGCGAAACTCCGGCAGGAGCTGATGTGGCCGGTCATTAGGGACTAACTACCCCGCTAATCACCCACTAGGCCACTGACAGCGGGCCCCACCCCTGGTCAAACCCCAGTCAGCGCTGGGTTTGACCGGGATTAGTCCCTGTGTCACTGACGTGTGGACCCCACACGTCAGGTTTGACCCGGGGCAGCCCTGTTGACTTGCTGATGCAAGCATGACGCAGTGCTGATGTCATAACTCATTTTCTGGATTTAACTTAATTCTGAAATTCCAGAAAATGCCTAAAAACTTCCAAAATTCATAGAAAATTAACCGTAACTCCAAATTAAATAATTTATATATGAAAAATTATCAGAAAAATTCAAGGAATCCATCTGTACCATTTTCATGCATGTTAGAACAACTTATCACTACTGTTTAGAGCAAATGAAGTGAATGACATTTAAATAATCACATATGGAGTTTGAATTTGAATCTTGTATTCAAACCAACTTCATTTAATCTGTTGCTAGTTGCATTAGCTCAAAACACATTCATATTGTCATGTCAAGATCATGCATCATATTGTGCACTGCATTGATTGTGTTCCCTTCTGTGTTGCCGGTATTTGTCCCCTCTCGGTAGACGATGTCCGACGTTGTGATCGTTGACACTGATGAAGACTCAATGTTATCTTCAGAAGTGCCAGGCAAGCAAAACCCCCTTGTTCATTCCGATACAATCCTACTCTCTCGCTCCTGCTCTCTTTTACTGCATTAGGACAACACCGATTCAACTGTTACATGCTGCGGTAGTTGAACCCCTTTATCCTTTGCATGACCTGTCATTGCCACAGTAAATAGATGAAACCCACTAGCATGAGTAGGAGTTGTTTGAGCCCTGTTGTGCCTACTCATTCATGCTTGTTTGTCATGCCTGCTACTGCTTAGAGTTGAGTCAGGTCTGATTCATCGGGGATGAATCAGAGGCGTGTGAACATGTCCTACTGTGTGTGAGCTAAGTGTGTGAACACGATTTGGTAAAGGTAGCGGTGAGAGGCCATGTAGGAGTACATGGTGGGTTGTCTCATTGTAGCCGTCCTCAGGAACTGAGTTCTGTGTTTGTGATCCATGATTCAGTTACTACCATACATTGGGCCCTGAAATATGGCCCCGCTCGACTTCTTATTCACCCTTGTCCTCTGTCCAGGAGTTGCAAGTAGTTTCTGGTGTTTGTAGCTTACTGGAGGCCGTGGACAGCGCTGACCGTAGGGGTGGGCTGTGATGCGGTAGGTATGTGGCACGGTGTACCGGATGCCCGTTAGGTATCTCGGGAACCCTGTTCACATCGTTTGGGGCTGTGAGCGAAACTCCGGCCGGATCTCCTCATGGATGGAACCCGAATAGGCGATAAACCTGGACTAGAGACTTGAGTGTTTAGGTAGGTCGTGGTCTACACCCACGTCGGCTTTCGCTTGAAGTCTGCCGAGCACATGTCGTGTGCAGACGCTAAGTGGTGGAAACATGTATGAAGAAGTACACCCCTGCAGGGTTAACATCATCTATTCGAATAGCCGTGTCCATGGAAAAGGACCTCTGGGTTGCTTATATCAGTTCATAGACAAGTGAAAGTGGATACTCTAAAATACGCAAGATAAGCGTGAGTGCTATGGATGGCGTTCTCGTAGGGAGACGGGAGCGATTCCATAGTGGTGTATTGATATGGTGAATATGTGGACTCGTGTGCGCCACCTCAAAAGAGTTACATTGCAGTCGTAGTTTAGGATAGCCACTGAGTCAAAGCTGGCTTGCTGCAGTTAAACCCCACCACCCCTTTGTTGATAATGATGCATATGTAGATAGTTCTGATGTAAGTCTTGCTGGGTACATTTGTACTCACGTTTGCCTATTTTATGTTTTTGCAGAGAGACTTCGGTCTCGCTAGTAGTTTCACGTGGACTTCGACGTTTAGCTTGATACCTCAGCTACGATCTTGTGCCCTCGGCAGGATCTGGTAGATAGTCAGGCTTCTCAGCCTTTTTCATTTATAGATGTCTGTACTCAGACATGATAGCTTCCGCTTGTGCTTTGACTTGTATGCTCTGAGTGTTGGGTCATGAGACCCATGTTTGTAATATCTCGCTCCTCGGAGCCTATTGAATAAATACTTGAGTCGTAGAGTCATGTTGTGATGCCATGTTGTATTTGCACATATCGAGCATATTGTGTGTATGTTATTGAAATGCTTGGTATGTGTGGGATCTGAGCATCTAGTTGTTTATCTTTAGTAGCCTCTCTTATGGGGAAATGTCTCCTAGTGTTTCCACCGAGCCATGGTAGCTTGCTACTGCTCCGGAACACTTAGGCTGGCCGGCATGTGTCCTTCTTCGTTCCTGTGTCTGTCCCTTCGGGGAAATGTCACGCGATGAATACCGGAGTCCTGTTAGCCCGCTACAGCCCGGTTTACCGGAGTCCTGCTAGCCCAGTGCTACAGCCTGGATTCACTCGCTGATGACCGACACGTTCGATGCTGGGTCATGGATGCCTGTCTCTGTAAGTCTGTGCCGCTTTGGGTTTACGACTAGCCATGTCAGCCCGGGCTCCTTATCATATGGATGCTAGCGACACTGTCATATACGTGTGCCAAAAGGCGCAAACGGTCCCGGGCAAAGGTAAGGCGACACCCGTGGGAATACCGTGCGTGAGGCCGCAAAGTGATATGAGGTGTTACATGCTAGATCGATGTGGCATTGAGTCGGGGTCCTGACATCTCCATTGCCAATTCCATGATACTCCCCACCTGGAGTGAGTAATTCCTTTGTAGGCTCCCTAGTTGGTGAGGAGTTGGATGAGATTCATCATGTAATCGAGTTAGTTTTGTTAGGGCTTGATCCCTAGTATCCATTATGTCTGAGATTGATGTTGCTATGACTTTTCCATGCTTAATGCTTATCATTTTGGGCCTGGGTGCCATGATTTCAGATCTGAACCATTTATGTTATCACCATTATATCTATGTTCTAGATCCGATCTTGCAAGTTATAGTCACCTACTACGTGTTATGATCCGGCAAACCCGGAGTGACAGAAGTCGGGACACTTCCCGGTGATGAGCGTAGTTTGAGGAGTTCATGTATTCACCATGTGTTAATGCTTTGTTCCGGTTCTCTATTAAAAGGAGGCCTTAATATCCATTAGTTTCCGATAGGACCCCGCTGCCACGGGAGGGCAGGACAAAAGATGCCATGCAAGTTCTTTCCATAAGCACGTATGAATATTTACGGAATACATGCCTACATTATATTTATGAACTGGAGCTAGTGCCATATCGCCCTAGGCTATGAATGATATATGATGAATATAATCCAATGAATTCACCGATCCAATGCCTACGAATCTCTCTCATATTGTTATTGCTAAGTTACTATTGCTACTATCACTATTGCACTTGCTACAAAACCATTGCTATCACTGTGACTATTACTATTGTTGTTGCTACTACTATCAAAACTACCATACTACTGATCACTTTGCTGCAGATAATTAATCTCCAGGTGTGGTTGAATTGACAATTCAGCTGCTAATACTTGCAAATATTCTTTGGCTCCCCTTGTGTCGAATCGATAAATTTGGGTTGAATACTCTACCCTCGAAAATTGTTGCGATCCCCTATATTTGTGGGTTATCCAGAACTTTTTATAGCGCCGTTGCCGGGGAGCATAGCTATATTTGTTGAGTCACTTGGGATTATTATCAAATTATCACTATGAAGAATCTTAAGGATGCTAAGACTAAGATTTTTCCCTCTAAGACGAGGGGAGGTAAGGAACTGCCATCCAGCTCCGCTTTAGATTCATCTTCTGTTATAAGTAGACTTGTAACACCACTACATGCTATCAATTCTGATATGTCGCAAGTTATTGATGATGCTACTTCTACTATCGATGCTACTCTTGATGATGCTAGTACCTCGCTTGATGATAATGTGCCACTAGGTGAATTTCTTGATGAACAAATTGCTAGAGTAAGACAGAATGAGACTGTTGAAACTAATGAAGATCTTGAAACACCTATTACACCTAGTTCTCCTAGATATGAATTGCCAAGGGTACTGGAAGGTTATGTTATGGTTGAGGAGACAACTAGAGACATTCTTGCTTGTAAGGATAGAGATGATTCAGAAAAATTATTATGCAAGTATAAAGAAAAGTCTTTGATTGCTAAAATGAAATGTGATCCTCAGTTTGCTACTTCACCCAACTTTGTTGATGATAAGAGGATTATGAATTCTCTGTCGACCCAGAGTTAATTACTTTGGTTAAATCTGATCCTTTCCATGGTCATGAAACTGAAACTGTTGTGGCACATCTTACTAATTTGAATGATATACCCACCCTTTTTGCTCATGATGAGAAGATTCGCTATTATTATATTCTCAAGTTATTTCCGTTCTCATAAAAGGGTGATGCTAAGGCTTGGTATAATACTCTTGCTCCTGGTTGTGTGCGTAGTCCCCGGGATATGATTTATTACTTCTCTGAAAAATATTTTCCTACTCATAAGAAACAAGCTGCCTTACAGGAAATATTTAACTTTGCGCAAATCAAAGAAGAGAGTCTCCCACAAGCTTGGGGGAAGCTTCTCCAATTGCTCAATGCTTTGTCTGATCATCCTCTTAAGAAAAATGAAATACTTGATATCTTCTACAATGGACTAACCAATGCTTCTAGGGATTTCCTAGATAGTTGTGTTGGATGTGTTTTCAGGGAATGAACTATTGAACAAGCTGAAGAATTACTGAATAACATATTGAAAAAGTATGATGATTTGATCCTTCTTGAACCACCAGTTAAGCCTACTCCAAAGAAGAGGGGTATATTATATCTCAGTCCTGAAGATATGCAAGAGGCAAAGAAATCTATGAAGGAAAAAGTTATTAAATCAGAGGATGTTAAAAATTTACCACCTATCGAAGAAATACATGGCCTTGAAACACCACCACCACCTAAGGTGGTAGAGTTAAATTCTTTACTAAAGTTCGATGACAGTGATACTCCTTATAGTAACTTTGGTATCAATATAAGATCTGAACTTATCACAAGCAAACACAACTGCTAAAAATTCTTTTTTAGTAGTAGCATAATTTCTCCAAGCACTATCTAGAGTTTTACTAGCATAATGAATAACATTAAATTTCTTAAAAACTCGTTGTCCTAGAACAACGCCAACAACATAATCACTAGCATCACACATAATTTCAAAGGGTAAATTCCAATCAGGTGGCTGAACAATAGGTGCAGAAATCAAGGCTTTCTTAAGTATTTCAAATGCTTCTACACAATCATCATCAAAGACAAAAGGAACATCTTTTTTCAAGAGATTAGTGAGAGGCCTAGAAATTTTAGAGAAGTCTTTAATAAACCTCCTATAGAAACCAACATGCCCAAGGAAACTTCTTATACCTTTGATATCTTTAGGACACAACATATTTTCAATAGCGTCTACTTTAGCTTTATAAACTTCAATACCTCTTTCAGAAATTTTATGCCCCAAGACAATACCTTCATTAACCATAAAGTGGCACTTCTCCCAATTCAAGACAAGATTAGTTTCTTCACATCTCTGCAAAACTCGACCAAGGTTTCTTAAAGCAATCATCAAAAGAAGTTCCGTAAATGGAGAAATCATCCATGAAAACCTCAACAATCTTTTCACAGAAGTCAGAGAATATAGTAGTCATACATCTTTGAAAGGTAGCAGGTGCACTGCATAAACCGAAAGGCATACGTCTATAAGCAAAAGTGCCAAAAGGGCAAATAAAAGTGGTCTTTTCCTAATCATCTTTTGGCACAAGTATTTGGGAGAAACCAGAATAACCATCTAGAAAGCAGAAATGTGTATGTTTGGATAGTCTTTCTAGCATTGGATCAATAAAAGGTAGAGGGTAATGATCTTTTCTAGTAGCTTTGTTTAATTTGCAAAAGCAATTACCATTCTATAAACTATAACAATTCTTTGTGGGATCAATTCATTCATATAATTAGGAACAACAGTAATACCTCCCTTCTTAGGGACACAATGAACGAGACTTACCCACTGACTACCAGCAATAGGATAAATTATACAACTGGTTTAGCATCTTTCTTCAATTTTATCTTGTGCTGACATAGAGTGGGACTAATGCCCTTATGATCATCAAGAGTATATCCAATAGCGGCACGGTGCTTCTTCAGAGTTTTCAATAATTTCTTGTCTTCACGCTCTGAGAGTTTAGCACTAATAATAACAGGATTATCTTCTTTTCATCAAGATAAGCATATTTCAAGGTATCAGGTAATTGTTTAAGCTCAAACACGGGATCACCCTTAGGTGGAGGAGGATCTCCGAGAATTTCAACAGGCAAATTGTGTTTCAAAATAGGCCCTTGATTAAGGAATACTTCATCTATTTCCCTTCTTTCATTCATAAACATATCATTTTCATGGTCTAGCAAATATTTTTCTAAAGGATCATTAGGAGGTACGGCAATAGAAGCACGACCAATAATTTCATCCTTGCTAGGCAACTCTTTATCATGGGGTTGTCTCAAAATTTAGAGAAGTTAAAATCATGAGACATATCCCCTAAACCAACAGTAACAATATCCTTTTCACAGTCTATCTTAGCATTAACAGTATTCAAGAAAGGTATACCAAATATAACGGGACAAAAATAATCTTGTGGGGAAGCAAGAACAAGAAAATCAGTAGGCTATTTTATTTTCCCACACAAGACTCCAACATCTCTAACAATCCCAATTGGTGAAATAGTATCTCTATTGGCAAGCTTAATAGTAACATCAATATCTTCTATCTCAGCAGGTGCAATATCATTCATAATTTCTTTATATAAGGTATAAGGTATTGCGCTCCCACAAGCCATCATAACAATGATCTCCTATTTTAACATAAACAACAGGCATGCCAACAGCAGGTCTATGTTTATCTTTAGTATCAGGTTTAGCAATCCTAGCAGCTTCATCACAGAAATAAATAACATGCCCATCAATATTGTCGACCAAGAGATCTTTAACCATAGCAATGCTAGGTACGACTTTAATTTGTTCAGGGGGTGTAGGTGTTCTAGTATAACTCTTACGAACCACAGTTGAAGCTTTAGCATGATCCTTTATTCTAACAGGAATGAGTGGTTTCTCAATATAATGAGTAGGAACAATAGGATCAACACTATAAGTAATAGTTTCTTCTTCAACTTTACTAGGTTCTACTACTTTCACTTCAATGGGAGGCCGATATTTAAACCACTTCTCTTTAGGGAGATCAACATGAGTAGCAAAAGATTCACAGAAAGAAGCTACTATCTCAGAGTCAAGTCCATATTTAGTGCTAAAGTCACGAAAAGCATCGGTATCCAAAAAAGATTAAACACACTCAAACTTAAGGTTTATACCTGACTCCTTACCTTCGTCGAGTTCCCAATCTTTAGAGTTGCATTAAATTCTTTCCAATAAATCCCATTTGGCACGCTTTTGTCCTAAACCCAAGCTTACTGGGCTTTGGCCTTTCATCCAAGTGGCCACTTTTAGTAGCCCACCAATTGAGGCTTGGGCTGAGGGGGTTGTTAACGACTGGTTTAGGCACTTTGGGCCGGCCCAGGAGACAAGATTTGTTGCCTCATTTAGGGAGCTTGTCTCAGGGTATTTCCAAAATTTTCAACCGAGATCGTAGACAGTCTCCTCGCATTGCACTCCTACTTCCCTTTCTGTGCAAGCTCGTCCACGCTCTCCGCCATTGTTCTCAGACTCCGAGCTCCAATCCTCTGTATAGGCCATTATGGCCAATATACCCATCGATCCACTGCTATTCATACTGCATGGGTTTCAGATTTAGCAGATTGAAGGAAGAACAGGAGTTACCAGGGTGGTTCTTCCGCCTCAGCCGTGTTGCCATGAGGATTGGGCCATCGCCACCATCCAACCACTACCAGATGAGGTGCATTTCCCCAACGTCCGCGATGTTCTGGAAGATTTTCTGCAAAATGATCCAGATGCTCAAGTAGGTTTTTGAGAGATTCATCCTTGCCCATTTGGGGAGGCATATGTTCAGTTTAGGCACATCCGTGACAGAGATAGGATGGTCAGGGACAGTCCACATGCTTTTGGTGATGTGTTCATTACATTTACCAAGCACAACGAGGGCAAAAACTGGAGGAGAGTTCAGTTTAACAGGGTATGCTGGCTGTTGATTGCTGGTGTACCTTTTGATCATTGTAACACTGAAGATATTACCACTGCAATAGCCAAATTTGGGAGAATCATAAACTGGGAGAAGGAAGATGCTTTAAAGGGCAAGATTCTGGTCAAGGCCGGAGTCACAGACCTGATTGAAATTTCAAAAAGCATTCGTTGGTCTGAAGGAGAGAATTTTGAGGAAGGATCACTAACAAGTTTAGTTGACGTGTTGCTGGAGGAAATGCAGGGTGGTGGGCCTGCAGATGAGGATCCATTCCCTCCTCCTGGAGTTGACCCACATCCAATTCCTCATAATGCTAATGACTTTCTAGGATTCCACAACATGCAGCTCAACAATGCCCCTGCTGACAATGCTAAGTGGGAAGAGTGGGATGAGCAGGGCCATTTGGCATTTCCTCAGCCAGCAACACAACCTATGGACATAATTCAGCAGTAACAGTAGGAAGAAGTTTAGATAGATGGTAATGAAGTTATGCCCAACAGCAGCATTACCACAAGAGTTTCTTTATCTGAAGGTTTATCCTCTCACAATGGAGGTCCTAATATCCAGAACCAAGAGGTCAATCAAATTGCTTTGGGAAACATTGAGGCCCTTCTAGGTGTTGGTCTACACAATTTGCTGCAAGCCTATCCCTCTGATGCTGAAAATGATTTGGAAGATGGTGAATTCATTGCACCTGTGGATCAACCATTGGGTGCTGCTGAGCAAATGGTGCATCAAGAAGCTGCAGCCCAAGGTCTGAACAATGTAGATGATATTTTGAATGACATTGGCCTCATCCCTCAACAGGAGGCTCTGCAATTGCAAGGCTTAGGAGATGTTGAAACTACTGTTGCAGTTGAAGTACAGGATCCTTCAGATGATTTATAGCTTGTTGCAGATCAAAGCCTGCTTAAGGAAGGGCCAATAGTGAATGAGGATCCATTGAGATCTATTAGGGAAAATGTTGGACCTTCTACAAAAATAACCAATGTTAACTTGGATAATACTTCTAAATCTTTGATCAGTTCGCAAGAAATATTTCAGTTGGCTTCACAACATGCTTTTTCTGTTATTGATGGTGCTCATCTTATGTCTAAGGAAGGTATTGAGCTATAGGGGAAACACTTTGCACCGTCCCCCCACACAGGTGGCAAGTTCTTTTTCTTCAGATATTCCAATAAGTTGGTTCAATTTCATTCTGCACTTACTTCTGACACGAGACAAATTTGACTGGACTTTGCACTTGCTGAAATCCCCCTTATGGCAAATTTTGATTGACTACTGTAAAGTGGAAGATTCTATGACTTTTTGTATTCCTGACAAGTGCTCTGTCTCTCAGGCTCCAGTTTGCAAGTTACAGTCTCATGCTTGACTTAATAAAGATAATGATGGATGCATCCCAGCAGCTCACTCTTCTTCTAGAGCAGGCAGTCCTCTAAAAATGGTTTCTCCAACTAATGTTATTCTCTTACCTGCTGGTGAGGCAATCTCCAGAAAGAGGAGGGGAAAAGGAGCTCTAGTTGAAACCCGGGTAAGGAGAAGTGGAAGAATTAGAGAGGAAAACAAAGGTTTCAAAAGAAATTCCTGCACATGAAAATCATGTCTTCCTTGCAATGCTGCTCCCCCAGTTTTGCACAGCAAAGTAGTTAAAAATCTCACAACATCTTTTTGCAAGGTGGCTGGAGAGGATCCGCAAGAGAACCTGGCCAAGAGGGCCAAAAGCAAGGAGTCTGATGGGGAGGCCAAGAATTCCAAGGCCAAGGAGAACAACAACTCCAACCCTAGTGCAAAATGATTAGTAAATTCTATATATATTGTGGCTGGAAAGCCAGGATCCATGGGGAGAATGTTTCTAAGTTATTATTTCAGATTATGGGCTCTATGTACTGCCTGAGGCATTTTGTTATGTACTTGCTTGGCACCTTTCCAAGCAGACTGTGTGGCTTTTGTTGTAATGATTGTCACTTCTAGGAGACTTGTAAGATGATGATTTGGAAAACTGGATCTATGCAAGTTCTATGTTGCACCCAATATTTATCCAGCTCCTCTGTTTGCTTTGTTCTGGTCTGTCAAGGGGTGGTCTTTGACAGCAATGTAATGTCTACCATGTTACAAAATGAATAATAAAAGATCTTGGAACATATTAAACTGGAACATTAGGGCATAAATGCAGAAGCAAAATGGTTAGCTTTAAAGCAAAAAATTGAGGAAAATGCAGCTGGGATCATTTGTTTACAGGAGACCAAAAGAGAGGAGTTTGATCTGGCTTATGTTCATAACTTCTACCCACACAGATTTAAAATTTTTGAGTATCTTCCTTCTGTTGGGGCTTTTGGAGGAATTATTATCATCTGGGTTGGTTCTCTTTTTCAAGGAGAAGTACTTTTCCAGAACAGGTTTTCTCTCTCAGTGAAATTCACTTGTAACATCTCCAACCAGTCTTGGGTTTTTACAAACATCTATGGTCCTAGTAACCAGGAAGACAAAGCTGAATTTTTGCAATGGTTTAGTAACATTCAAATGCCCCTGAGGTGGATTGGATAGTGATGGGTGACTTCAATTTTATCAGATCCCCAAGTGACAGGAACAAACCAGGGGGATGTCAATCAAATGCTCCTCTTTAATGAAGCTATTAGTAATTTGGGTTTGCTTGAATTACCCTTAAAAGGTAGACAATTTAGCTGGAGTAACATGCAGGAAAACCCACTGTTAAAAAATCTTGACTGGTTCTTCACCTCTGCTTCTTGGATGATTTCATACCCAGATTCCATAGCTCTTCCACTTGCAAGGCCTATTTCTGACCATCTTCCTTGTTTGATTAAAGTGGGCACCTCTATTCCAAAAGCAAAAGTGTTTAGATTTGAGAATTTCTGGTTGAAGCACAGCTCTTTTCAGGACATAATCAAAGCAGCTTGGGACATTCCTGTGGGTTACACAAATCCTGCTAAGTTGATCAATGCTATATTTAAGAACCTAAGGAGGGCTTTCAAATTATGGTCAAAGAGTTTGACATGCCTTAAGAAACAGATTGCATACATTAATGAGTGTATTTTCCTCCTGGATTTCTTTGAGGAATTTAGAAGATTGGAAACCATAGAGTGGAATTGTAGAGCTTCGCTCAAAGAACACTTGCTGACTATTTTGAAGAACCAGAAGATATACTGGAAACACAGAGGAAAAGTTAAAGGAGTAAAATTTGGAGATGAAAGTACAAAGTTTTTCCACACAAGAGCATCCATTAATTACAGGCATAATAAAATTGCTATGCTCCTTAATGAGGATCACATTGTAATAACTGATCATGATGGCAAGGCTGGCATACTTTGGGAATCCTTCAAAAAGAGATTAGGAAAATCCGAGGGACACATTATGCATTTTGATTTGCAAAACCTTCTTGCTAATCAGATCAACCCAGATATCTTCAAGGACATTGAGCAGCCATTTTTAGATGAGGAAATAAATAATGTGGTTAAGGACCTGCCTACTGACAAATCCCCTGGGCCAGAGGGCTTCAACAATGAGTTTTTAAAAGCATGCTGGTACATTATAGGAGCTGATGTAAGAAACTTGGTGCATGCCTTCCATGAAGGTAATATTGCTCTTGAGAGCATCAACATTGCATATATCACACTTATCCCCGAGAATAATCCTCCTCTCACCCCTAGTGATTTTAGACCAATTTCTTTGCTTAATGGGGTGCTCAATATCATCACTAAACTATTGGCAAATAGATTGCAAAAGGTTATTCTGCAAATGATCCACATTAATCAATATGGATTTCTTAAAGACAGGGTTATTCAAGATTGTTTGGGGTGGTCTTATGAATACATTCACCAATGTCTGAAATCTAGAGAAGAATTGCTTGTGCTCAAATTAGACTTTCAAAAAGCATTTGATACCATTGAGCATCAAGGAATTATAGACATTCTCAGAGCTAAAGGTTTTGGCAATAAGTGGATCTCTTGGATAGAAATGATCTTTAACTCTGCCTCCACTGCTGTGATGCTGAATGGAGTGCCTGGTAAAAAAATATTGTAGAAGGGGAGTACCACAAGGAGATCCTCTATCACCTCTGTTGTTTGTCATAGCTGCTGACCTGCTTCAACTAGTCATCAATAAAGCAATGGGAATAGGCCTCCTTCATGCACCTCTGCAAATTAATTCCTGCACCAACTTTCCAATTGTCCAGTATGCAGATGACACCTTGTTAATAATGCAAGCTGATTCTAGACAACTCATCTGTCTTAAAGCCTGACTGAACACTTTTGCTTCTGCCACTGGTCTCAAAGTAAATTATCAGAAGTCTATCATGGTACCTATTAATATTCAAGAGGAGAGGGCACAAATCTTTGCTGGAACTCTTAATTGTCAGATGGGACACTTTCCTTTCACATATCTTGGGCTTCCTTTAGGACTTCACAAAACAACAGTGCAACAATGTTTACCATTGGTTAATAGATTGCAAAAAGATTGGATGGCATTGCCACATTTATGACCTATGCGGGCAGATTGTTAATGGTTAAATCTATTCTGGCATCTCTCACAATATTCTTCATGAGCTGTTTGGATGTACCAGTTACTATTAAGCAACAGATCTTAAAATATTTTAGACACTGCTTGTGGAGAGGCCCAGACATGGAAGATCATAGACCAGCTCTAGTGAAATGGACCACTGTTTGTAGGCCAAAAAATCAAGGAGGGCTAGGAGTCATGGATATTTTCACACAGAACAAGGCACTGCTTATGAAAAACTTGCACAAATTCTATAACAGACATGACATTCCATAAGTACAACTGATTTGGTAAACTCATTACTCCAAAAATAAGTTGCCAGGAGATGAGTTAGTAGGATCTTTCTGGTGGAAGGCAAACTTGCAATTAGTTCCACAGTTTAAAGCCTTAGCAAGGTGCAACTTGGGAGATGGAAGAAGTGCTTATTTTTTGACTGATTTATGGTCTAAGGAACTCTTGCAGCATAAGTTCCCTCATCTTTTCTCTTTTGTGATTAATCACAGACTTCCAGTGCAGCAGGTTCTTGCCACAGAATACCTGAAAGACCTATTCCACCTTCCATTATCAATGGAGGCCCATGAACAAATTTTACAGCTTGAAGAAATGTGCTACTCTATGAGGCAATCACAGTACCAGAACTTCACAGACACATGGAGCTATATCTGGGGTAATGAACACTTTTCTTCTGCCAAGGCTTACAATGTCATGATTGGCTTCAAACAAACCCCACCACACTTCAACTGGATTTGGAATTCATCCTACCAACCTAAACACAAAATGTTCTTCTGGATGCTCTTACATGACAGACTCAATACAAGAAATCTTTTGAGAAGGAAAACATTTGTGCTAGAAGACTATAACGGTGCTCTCAGGGGGTGCTAACAGGAGAAACTCTGTATCATTTGTTTTGGGATGCTCATTTGCTAAGAGATGTTGGGATCACATTTGTCCCACTAGATCACCAAATTTATCTGTACTAGAGGCCTTCCAGGATATCAAGGAAAAGCAGAGACTCCCCTTCTTTATGGACATAATAATTCTCAGCTCCTAGGTTATCTGGATTTCCAGAAACAACAAGATCTTTGAACATATTCACCCCACATTTCAAGGATGGAAGCACATTTATTTGATGGAGCTGAAGTTACTCAAGCATAGGTTAAGACCAAAACATGCCAATCAATTCAACTCATGGCTGGATCTACAAGGGTAACTTTTTTCTTTCTCTTTGTCAGCTCAGCTTTCTGCCTAGGTCTTTAGCCTTAGCCTTAGTCTTACTCTTTTCTTCTGTTCTTCTAGTTTCTTTGTTTTCTCTCTTCTTCTTTTTCTTTTTCTTCTTTCTTCTTTTCTAGGGGGCTTTTTCAAGCCCTTGCTGTCTTTTCTTGTTTGTAACTCTGAACCTTTTGCTCTTGCTTATTTATAAAAATTGCAGTGGGGTGTTTTACCCTACTGTTTATAGTCCAATTTTAATAGTCTTCATAATAAAAGAACCAGTACAAGAAGTACCGAGCATGGATCAATCATTATGAGAAAGCCGAGCATAATTGTTTTGGATAATAATTTCTCTTGAGAGCTCATGATTGGGGCATGAATATAACACTGACTTAAGCCTCCCCCAAGCTTGAGTGATAGTTTCTCCTTCACGAGGCCAAAAATTATATATATAATTCCGATCACGATGAACCAGATGCATAGGATAGAACTTCTAATGAAATTCTAGTTTCAATCGGCTGTAGTTCCATGATCCAATATCATAACATAGCCTATACCATGTCAATGGATTTCCCTTCAAAGAAAAAGGGAGGACCTTCTTCTTGACAACATCTTCGGGCATACCTGCAAGATTAAATAATCACTTCTTCTTGACAACATCTTCGGGCATACCTGCAAGCTTAAATAATCCACAAACTTCATCCACATAGATTAGGTGCATATTAGAATGTAATATTCCATCTCCTGCATAAGGATTAGATAGAAGTTTCTCTATCATACCCGAAGGAATTTCATAATAAATATTTTCAGTAGGTGCAGTAGGTTGAGGAGCAACTCTTTGCTCTTCCGGTCGAGGTGAAGATACCGCGAACAAGCCCCTCAAAGGATTATTTTCCATAGTAACAAATGACAGTAACTTTCAGCACACTATATAAATGATTCCTTACCAAATTCCACTTACCAAAGGCGCTTCACTCCCCGGCAACGGCGCCAGAAAAGAGTCTTGATGACCCACAAGTATAGGGGATCTATCGTATTCCTTTCGATAAGTAAGAGTGTCGAATCCAATGAGGAGCAGAAGGAAATGACAAGCGGTTTTCAACAAGGTATTCTCTGCAAGCACTGAAATTATCGGTAACAAATAGTTTTGTGATAAGATAATTCGTAACGAGTAACAAGTAACAAAGTTGACAAGGTGCAGCAAGGAGGCCCAATCATTTTTGTAGCAAAGGACAATCTTGGAAGAACTCTTATATAAAGCAAAGCACTCCCACACATGGGAATTATTGTCAAGCTAGTTTTCATCATGCTCATATGATTCACGTTCGTTACTTTGATAATTTGATATGTGGGTGGACCAGTGCTTGGGGGCTGCCCTTCCTTGGACAAGCCTCCCACTTATGATTAACCCCTCTCGCAAGCATCCGTAGCTACGAAGGAAAATTAAGGTAAACCTAACCATAGCATGAAGCATATGGGTCCAAATCAGCCCCTTACAAGGCCACGCGTAAACTAGGGTTTAAGCTTCTGTCACTCTAGCAACCCATCATCTACTTATTACTTCCCAATGCCTTCCCCTAGGCCCAAACAATGGTGAAGTGTCATGTAGTTGACGTTCACATAACACCACTAGAGGAAAGACAACATACATCTCATCAAAATATCAAACGAATACCAAATTCACATGATTATTTATAACAAGACTTCTCACATGTCCTCAGGAACAAACGTGACTACTCATAAAGCATATTCATCTCCAAAATCAGAGGAGTATTAATTATCTTTAAGGATCTGAACATATGATCTTCCACCGAATAAACCAACTAGCATCAACTACAAGGAGTAATCAACACTACTAGCAACCCACAGGTACCAATCTGAGGTTTTGAGACAAAGATTGGATACAAGAGATGAACTAGGGTTTGAGAGGAGATGGTGTTGGTGAAGATGTTGATGGAGATTGACCCCCTCTCGATGAGAGGATCGTTGGTGATGACGATGGCTTCGATTTCCCCTCCCGGAGGGAAGTTTCCCCGACAGAACAGCTCCCCCGGAGCCCTAGATTGGTTCTGCCCAGGTTCCGCCTCGAAACGGCGGCGCTTCGTCCTGAAAGCTTCCTTCTTATTTTTTCTAGGTCAAAACACACCATATAGCAGAAGATGGGTGTCGGGGGCCTGCCAGGAGGCCCACAAGGACGGGGGGCGCGCCCATTGGGTAGGGCGCGCCCTCCACCCTTGTGGCTGGTTGGTGGCCCCCTTCTGGTACTTTCTTCGTCCAATATTTTTTGCTTATTCAAAAACGATTCTTCGTGAAGTTTCAGGACTTTTGGAGTTGTGCAGAATAGGTCTCTAATATTTGCACCTTTTCCAGTCCAGAATTCTAGCTGCCAGCATTCTCCCTCTTCATGTAAACCTTATAAAATAAGAGAGAAAAGGCATAGTTATTGTGATATAACATGTAATGACAGCCCATAATGCTATAAATATCAATATAAAAGCATGATGCAAAATGGACGTATCAGGGCACAACCCATCTGGACGCGCCAGCACCCCCAGGCGCGTCCTGGTGGGTTGTGGTCCCCATGTGGGCCCCCTCACTTATCTCTTCCTCCCACATCATCACCTACCTCCAGAAAAAAATCACCATTGCTTTCTCTCTCGTGTACTTGCTCTCAAACCCGCCGATTTCTATCTCTTTGCTCGAAGCTCCGTTTCAAAAACTATTTCGGGGGATTGTTGCTTAGTATGTGACTCCTCCATTGGTCCAATTAGTTTTTGCTCTAGTGGTTTGTTTTTAGAATAATTATTTAATCTTGGTGCTGATGTAGATGAGCTTGCATGTTGAATTCTTAGAGTTCTAAGTAGTTTGCATGCTTGATATGGCCTGTATGCATCCCTATGAGTAGTTGCTATCAATCTTGTGAAGTTTTGTTGAGAAAAATTTTGTGAACTAAAAATTTCAGAATTTTGTTCATAGGAAAAAGATGAGTATCTTTAGGAAGTTTGCTTCCAAGAAGAACTCCAAGGGAGTTTTTGGGGACTCATCTGACAGTGATATCCGCACCCAGAGAATGGCGGAAGTACGGCCATGCGAATGGCCGCATAACCCATTCATGGAGGGAGCTAGAATCTGTCAAGAGTTCGCATAATATGATGCTAATGCCGACCTCACCGGCTTCATCGCAGCTGAATGTGAACAGTATCATCTGCTCACAAATTCCTTTGTGCAAAGCTTTCATTTCTTCAGTAGGAATAATCCTCCTGAGGTGCAGTTTAATTTATATGCTGAAACCCATCAGACACCGCTTACTGAATTTTGCGACATATGCTTGCTCCCTTCTGATGGTAGTTTAGTAGAGCCTAGGCCCATGGAGTTTGATGGTTATTACCATACTCTGACAGTGCGGGATGAGAGAGGGGTATCGAGTGTCACTTCCACTAGCTTACATTTTCCTATTGTGCATTATTTTGCTCTATTTATTGCAAAGTGTTTGCTTGCTAGAGAGAAGGTAGGTGCACTCAGTGCTCCAGAATTTGCTGTTTTACGCCGTGCACTTTACGGCGACAACACTTATAGCTTGGGGGCTATTTTGGCACGTCTCTTCCACATTAACAGATCCAAGGGTAAAATACATGGTGGTATTTATGCTACTCGCTTGGCGAGTCACTTTAACATTCAGATATGCCAACATGATTATCCGTTACCCAAGGTTATTTATATTGCTCAGCTATGGCACACCACCACTTTATTGATAGTGAGAATACCACTATGGATGTTTCATATAACTTGGTCTTTAGCGAGATTACCTGTGATGTTATTATGTTTCCTGCACCTGCTTTGTTTGATCCTATTGCCAGGGGCGGATACAGGGTTATGCCTGAGGACATTGTCGCCTACCGGAACAACATGCCTACGGCACAGCAAGAGCCTCAGCAGTGGGACCCTCAGGTTCCCGCTCCCCAGCACTTCAACGTAGGACCCCATGGTTTCTTCGAGTGGTGATTACCAAGTTAGGCCAAAAGCCTAAGCTTGGGGTGTACGTATTTCCATCGACATTACATTCATGTTTAGACATTTCATTCTAGTTGTCGGTGTCCACACTTTTTCATTGTATTATCAATGCTAGATTTATTTTCTCTCCTTCTTGTATGTTTGAAAACCTTTGAGAA
Source organism: Triticum aestivum (assembly GCF_018294505.1). NCBI lineage: Eukaryota > Viridiplantae > Streptophyta > Magnoliopsida > Poales > Poaceae > Triticum > Triticum aestivum. The sequence goes on along the minus strand of NC_057798.1, from coordinate 304,446,764 downwards.
AATACAAAAATATTTCGTGCTTCATTTTGATTTTTCTTTCTAGTATAGTTAGTTGTAGTATTCAAAAAGAAAACCCAAAAAGATTTCCTTGTTCTTCTTTTGCTTGTTGGGAGCTCTCCCGTGTAAATAGTTTTTCTCCTTTTTGTTTTTCTTTCTTTAATTTGTTTCCCTTCCATATAAAAATGAAAAACTCCAAAATTGTTTCACTGTGTTTCTCTGAATTTCTTTTTCTTTTTGTTGGGTCGTACCAAGGAGAAGACCACGATTAAAATGCTGAGTGGCTCTCATATGCATTGTTGTTGATCTAACAGAGAGCCCATATTACCTTGTTTTCTTCTTTTTGATTTTTTTTGCATATTCTGACTTAGTCCACGACACTCTTGCACTATTATTATTTTCATATCGTTCGATCGTGCAAGTGAAAGTCAGTAATGATGATATTTGATGATCTAGCTGGGGCAGAGAGAAACGGCTATGAACTCAACTTGTTTTGATCCATGATTCAGCCTATTATGATCAAAAATGTTTGCAATAACAATTCGAGATTATAGTTCCTCATGCCATGTTTAAGTAGCTAGGAGTGGATAATGATTTATCTTTGATGTCAACATTGAGTTAAAATGATTGTGATGTAGTATGATGATATGGTATCCTCTTCTGAATGTTCGAGTGGCTTGACTTGGCACATGTTAATGCATGTAGTTGAATCAAAACTAACATATCCTCTATGATATTTATGTTCATGGTGTTCATACCCTACTCATGCAAGTATCCAATGTTACTTATGCATAATGCATGTTCATGATTGTTTTCGCTCTCTAGCTGGCCGCTTCTCAACCTATTTGCTAGCCTTCGCCTGTACTAAGTGGGAATTCTGCTTGTACATCAAAACCATGAAACCCAAGTTATTCCAAATGAGTCCACCATACCTACCTATATGCGGTATTACCTTGCCGTCCTCAGTAAAAATTACATGTGCTACCTCTAAAAACTTCAAATAAATGTCCTTTTTGTGTGCTTGGATTGTTCATAGAGCGACAGGAGGTAGCTAGTATCTTCCATGCTAAGTGAGTTATTCTCACGATCAGTGTTTATTCACTCGTCCTTGCACGAGAGGGGCGGTAATAGGGATTCCCAGTCCCAAACTCAAATTGTAAATAATTAAACAAAACTCCCCCTGGACTGTTATTAGTATGGACAGAACCTGTTGTTTCGGACAAGCCGTGGAGTGTGATTGTTGGTGGAGGGGGAGTAAACCTTTACTTTTATCGCTTGGGAACCGCCACTAATGCGTTTAGCATGGAAGATACCGATAAATAATGGTCGCGAAGTAAACAAGAAGGGTGCATTTCTCAAAATTTCATTTACCTCTGTTTTAAAACTGGCACCTCTGCAAATCCATGCTTCCCTCTATGAAGTGACTATCTATTTACTTTTATGTTGTGTCATCACCTTATCAAATAAGCGCCAGAACCTGAGAGCACTATTGTCATCATATGCATTGTGTATAGCTAATGTTGGGTGCATCATGACTGGATATTTTCTACCATCAATTACAATGTTTAATCACTGCTTGAACTTTAGAGGTGAGGGAGCCTGGACTTAGGGGTCCTCGGACAGTCAGATTGTATACTTGGTCTGGACTGTTGGACTATGAAGATACAAGATAGAAGACTTCGTCCCATGCCCCGATGGGACTCTCCTTTGCATGGAAGGCAAGCTTGGTGATTCAGATATGTAGATTCCTTTCTCTGTAACCGACTTTGTACAACCCTAGTCCCCTCAGGTGTCTATATAAATCGGAGGGTTTAGCTTCTAGGGTTTAGCCACAACAATCATAACCTCATATGCTAGACTTCTAGGGTTTAGCCATTATGATCTCGTAGTAGATCAACTCTTGTAATACTCATATTCATCAAGATCAATCAAGCAAGAAGTAGGGTATTACCTCCATATAGAGGGCCCGAACCTAGGTAAACATTGTGTCCCCCGTCTCCAGTTACCATTAGCCTTAGACGCACAGTTCGGGACCCCCTACCCGAGACCCGCCGGTTTTGACATCGACATTGGTGCTTTCATTGAGAGTTCCGCTGCATCGTCATCAGAAGGCTTGATGGCTCCATCAATCATCTATAACAACGCAGTCCAGGTGGGTCTTCCTCCCCAGATAGATCTTCGTATTCGGTGGCTTCGCACTATGGGCCAACTCGCTTGGCCATCTAGAGCAGATCGATAGCTACGCCCCTGGCCGCCAGGTCATATTTGGAAGCCTGAATTTTGTGGCCGATATCCATGAAGACTTAATGTTCGACGGGTTCGAGCCCATGACATCATTACTTGTTAGTATGCTTTCTTTGGCTATGTTATTTTGATAAGACATCATTACTTATTAGTATGCTTGAAGTATTACTATTTTTATGTCAATATGAACTTTTGTCTTGAATCATTTGGATCTGAACATTCATGCCACAAATAATAAAATTACATTGAGAATTATGTTAGGTAGCATTCCACATAAAAAATTCCATTTTTATCATTTACCTACTCGAGGACGAGCAGGAATTAAGCTTGGGGATGCTTGATACGTCTTAAATGTATCCATAATTGTTTATTGTTCCTTGCTATTATATTATCCATCTAGGATATTTTATATGCATTTATATGCTATTTTATATGATTTTTGGGACTAACCTATTAACCTAGAGCCCAGTGCCAGTTTCTGTTTTTTCCTTGTTTTTGAGTTTTACAAAAAAGGAATACCAAACGGAGTCCAATTGACGTGCCAATTTTTGACGATTTTTTATGGACCAAAAGAAGCCCCCGGAGTAAAAGAGTTGGGCCAGAAGAGTCCCGAGCCATCCACGAGGGTGGAGGGCGAGCCCTACCCCTCTAGGCGCGCCCCTTGCCTCGTGGACGACTCGGAGACCCCCTTGACGTGAGACCGACGCCAAAATTTCCTATAAATACCCAAACTCCAGAAAATAACCTAGATCAAGAGTTCCGCCATTGCAAGCCTCTGTAGCCACCAAAAACCTCTTGGGCGCCTATTCCGGCACCCTGCCGGAGGGGGGATCCCTCACCGGTGGCCATCTTCATCATCCCAACACTCTCCATGACGAGGATGGAGTAGTTCACCCTCGGGGCTGAGGGTATGTACAAGTAGTTATGTGTTTGATCTCTCTCTCTCTCTCTCTCTCTCTCGTGTTCCTGAGGTGGTACGATCTTGATGTATCGTGAGCTTTGCTATTATAGTTGGATCTTATGATGTTTCTCCCCTGTCGAGGAAACTGATCCACGAACACCTATGGGGCCGGCGGACCGAGCCCCTTTCGGTTCGGCGGGGGGCGGAGATCACACGAAGAGCAGATCGAGGCGAAGCACACGAGAAGTTTACCCAGCTTCGGAGCTCTCCGGAGAGATAACACTCCTACTGCTGCTTGTTTGATTATCTTGTGTTCTTGCTCCAGAGAGAGAGCGTAGTGTTTTTCTGGGTTCCGAACCAGTCAAACCTCCGAACCTCCTCTACGTTGCGCATGGGCCTCCTTTTATACGCTAAAGGGGTCACCGACAGGTGGCAACGCAGAGAAGGGTACAAATGTAAAAAGTGAGGTGGTTGGTACAGTTACTTGTACAGTGCACCCTACCTAACCCTGACGGCAGGGGACAAGGGCATTAAATGCCCGTCTGAGTCGCCCAAACAGTGCAGAAAAGGACCGTTAGGGGTGCCACCGTTCGCCACGATGGCGATCTTGTCAGCTTCGCATGCCACTGCGCACCGCTGGCTGCACAGCCTCCCGCCACGCACGCCTGGAGAGGCCCCCAGAGCGACACGTTGGTGGATGCGCTGGAGCATGGGCACAGAGTGGCCGCCTGCCGCGGCAAGCGCCTTGCCGGTGCTGTTATCTTGTCAGGTCCGGAAGCTTGTCGCTCACTGGGCCTCGAGGTACCTTGGTTGGTCTTCCCGGCAAGCTCCTCTTGCCGGGGCCTTGTTGCCTTGCCGGAGCGCATGGCGCGTCGCGGCAAGTTCCTTGGAGTGCCTTGGTTGGCCTTCCCGGCAAGCTCCTCTTGCCGGGGCCTTGTCTCCTGAGCTTAAATACTTTGTTCTTGAATGGCTCCAAGGGAACCACGAAGGATCTTGGCGTTCGCCCGGCAAGCCTTGCCGCGGGGTGCTGCAACTGCCCGTGCACAAGTTCGGGGTACTAGGGTACCCCTATTCTAGTACACCGACAGGAGCCCCCGGGCCTGGGCCAGACACGGTGCCGAGCACTGTTGGGCCAGGCCCAAGACAGGGCACGGGCACATGCGGACTGGGCCACACCAAATCTCGCTCCGTATCCACCGCGCTCTCCCCTAACGGCACGCGTTGAATGCGGCGTCGTGGGAGAGATCGTGGGTGGTTCTTTATTCGGAAGGGCGAAACGTCCGCCCCGTCCCTCTTTATAAGCAGAGGAAATAGGGGCAGTTCGTTCCCCCTCGCTGGTTGCTACTACTCCATCTTCACGAACCTCCGTCGCTCCCCCCCTTCTTCTCGAAGCCGAGAGAGCAGCGCTCCGCCCCCCATCGCCACCAGCATCACCAATGCCGTCGACCTCCCCCACCACCTCCGCCATGGCTCCGAAAGCCGACAAGGGAAAGGGCGTGAAGTCGGCCGAGGCGCAGCGGCTCGCGGCGCTGTGGAAGGAGCGGGCAATCTTCTCCCCCCAGCTCGGCGCGAAGGAGCTGAGGGAGTACTTCTACCTCTTTTGGGCGACGGAGACGTGTGCGCATCCGCGCACGAGGGTACTCCCGGCCGCTGCTTCGGAATTGGCTCCAAACGGGTACCCATTCTTCGCGCTGTTCTTCTATTGCGGGCTCTGCCCGCCCTTCTCGGAGTTCTTCTGCGATATCATGAACACCTACGGCTTCCGCCTCCTTGATTTCACCCCCAACACCGAGAGTTGGCAAGAAGGAGGCGTACTTGGAGGGTGAGCTCCGCAGCAAGTGGGAGGAGTGGAGAGCGGAGTGGTGTTGGATCGTCAAGGAGAATCCGCAGCCCTTCACCGCCGTGCGCCAAGCTCCAATAGTGCGCGGCAATGACTGGAGCAACGTGGCCCCGGAAGACGAGAGGCTGAAGATCGCCATCACTAGGATCCTTCGCCTCAGACTTGCTGGGCTCACTGTAGGCGCTGTAGGCACAGATTTCCTCCGCCGCCGCATCGCCCCCCTGCAGGAGAGGGGGAGGCCCGCCTGGGAATTCAAGAACTCGGCGGACATCATGAGGCTGCGGCCGGGCCTCAACTACAACTTCATCGTCATGGAGCTGGATGCAATGCTCCTGGAGTTGTTCAAACGCGATCCCCAGCACCCATTCACGCTGGCGAGGGGCGTCGTTCCATTGTGCAATAATTCTTCGCTTGACCGGATCCGCGCCATGATGCCGTTGTGTGATTCACATGGAATCGTTCCAACTTGGCAAGAGCCTGCGGATGACGTCGTGCAAGCATTCTTCGACAACTTGGAAGAAGTGCCGGTCCGCGCTGACGAGCAGAAGAGCCTCACCCGTGACACCACCGACGAGGAGCTGCAGCGCATCGCCACTAGGGCGGAAGAGGTTGCGGCCGCAGCTGCCGCGGGCGCGTTCGGGTTCACTATGGAGGAGGCGGAGGTGGCAGAGGCGGCAACCCTCGCCGAGCGCGCAGAGTTCATTGGCGAGGAAGAGCCTGCCGGCTCTGAAGCTGAGCCGAGCGAGGCCGGTGAGGAAGAGCCCGAGCCTTCAGAAAGCTTGCCGCAGGCGGAGCCCCCGGCCCCGCCAAGAAGGCGTCTTCGCAGGGCCGCGGACGTAGCGGGGCGGCAGCCGGGTCAACAGCCGCCGAGCCGTGCGACACGCTCTACCGCGGCAAGCAATGTTGCCGCGGGAGCGCCTCACGCAGCAGCGGCAACTGGAGCGGGATCTTCCCGGGCCACCGCCACCGCCCCCGCCAAGCGGGCAAGGGATCCTACTCCTCCGCCTTGCTGCACCGGAGGGGAGCCGGACTTCGATCTTTCCGCGCTCAGCTCCGACGAGGAGGAAGAAGAGTAAGTTTCTTTGGTGCTCTTGTAGTTCTTCAATCTTGCTGTTTTTATCTTGTATCTGACTTGCTTCAATCTGAACTCCTTTCTTTTCAGGACACTGGCCCAGAGAGCGGCAAAGAGGGCCAAGGCCGCGATCATTGTCATCGAAGATGACCCCCCCCCCCCTGTGTCAGCAGGGGGTGGGTCCGAGACCACCTTGACGGACCCGGCAACCACTCCTCAAAGCAGCCCCCAGCGCAGCCCCCAGCGTAAGTTCATAGTTAGCTTTCTGCTGTCAGGCGCGCATGAGTGCTTTTTCCTTTGTTGATATCTTGCTTGTTGATTTGTGTAGGAGCAGAGCAGCCATATCAGGAGCGCCCGGAAGCTGGTCCCGAAGTGCCATCTGCTTCGACTACGCCGCCAAGGGAGGAGTCCCCGGCAAGGGAGCGCTCTCCGGAAAGGGAGAACTCTCCGGCAAGGGACGGCACCGTCGATCCTGCGGCGGCTGGGACCGCAACTGCAGATCTTGGCACAGGTAATTCACTTGTCCAAAAACTTTCCCTTGGGTTCTTCTTCTTCTGATTTTCTTCTCTTGGATTTTTGATTGATTTTTCTCCCTTCTTCGTTCTTCAGACCCATCTGCTGCTGAGCCAATGGAGACAGAGGGCGCCGGCGAGGAAGGCGCGCATGGCAGCACTGACGACGCCGCCGCCAACGAAGAAGGGGCCGGTGCTGATGAGACCGCCGGCGAGGAGGCCGCCAAGGCTGCCGCCGCAGAAGCCGGCGAGGGGTCGGGCGATCATACTGACGACCCTGAGGCTGCAAGAGCGCCAGGCGCTGCACCGACCGCCGATCCCTCTGCCGCTGCTGCGGAGCCGGGCTCCGAGGAGCCCCAGCCCGGCGCCTACTTGAAGGCCGGCGATGATATCTTCATCAAGCTACCCTGGGCGTCGAGCTCCAGGGCGCCGGTCGCGGGGGAAACTTTCGATGAGGAGGTGCTCGCCTCCGCTGGACTGTCATTGGTCGACGCGCCCAGCAGCAGCAGTGGCAAGCCTGAGGAGGAGCAGCTGCTGCGGAAGCTGCTGTCACTCTACCGCGCACGGCAAGCCAAGCTGGCTTCCCGGGAAGCGCTTGTCGCGAAGGCGGGAGTTGATATGGAGAAGCGCGTGGAGGAGCTCCGGGGCCACAATCACGAAGCTCTCCGGTCCCTGGCACAGGAGCGGGAGCGACTCGCCGAGGAGCGCACGGCCTTCCTTCTCGAGAAGGCCGAAGCTAAGGAGGAACAAAGGCTGGCCGCCGAGAAGCAGTCCGCGCGAGAAGGCGAATTGGTGCAGCGAAAGGCCAACCTCGACAGCTACGAGGAGGAGCTCGCCGAGCGCGAGCAAGCACTTGGCGGGGTGCTCAAGGAAGCAAAGGACGCTGCCGCAATCGCAGAGGCCGCCAAGAAAGAGCTGGAGGAGAAGGTGGCGCAGCTGGAGGCCAACATCGGGAAGAGCGGCGAGGAGCTTGCCGCGCTCAAGCGTGAGCGTGAGAAGGATGCTGCCGCCCACGGTGAGCTGCAAGGTCTTCTCGCTGAGAGGGGCAAGGAGCTCAGCGCCGTCAAGGATTCCAATGTAGACCTAAAGTTGAAGCTGGCCACGCTGACGCAGATGCTGGACAACGCCAAGGAGCGGGAGAAGACCTTGTCGGAGAAGGTCAAGGCTGACAAGGCGCTGCTGGAGAGCATCGCAGTTACCCAGAACTCATTCAGAGATACTGTGGAGCACTGGACCGAGGGTCTGGTGAATATTGCCGCAGTCATTGACGAGGAGCTGGCGCAGCTGGGGATGGAGGACTTTGGGTATCCCTCCGACGAGAATCTCCAACCCAGCGCCAAGCTCAGCCTGTTCTTCAAGGGCGTGGCGACGGCACTCCAGCGGCTCCGGGAGAGGATCCCAAAGCAGCTGGCCGATGAGTCGCGCAAAATCTGTGCCGGGGTTCTCCAGAAGGTGCTGATGAAGGTGGCCTTCCGCAATCCAGGCCTCAGCTTCACCAACGTCCTCAAGTCCTTGCCGCCAGACGCCGATCGGGACGCACTCAAGGCCCTTGTCGCACCCATTGTGGACAAGGTGAGCGAGATCAAGAGGGTTGAGGGCGATCGCGTAGACTAGGCTGCCCATTTCTTCTTTTCCCTTGTCACTGCTAATCATGTTATGAAAACAGTCTGTTAGAGCTGCGACAAGTTATCTTGTAATATAACTTTATTTCTGTTATCAATTGCTATGTTATTTCCTCTACTAGATTCCTTCCTTTGTATGTTTTTACCCTACGCTTCTAGGGAACTTGTCGGTGTAGGCACCCAAGCCGCGAGCGCTGAGTGCGGAACGTCAGCAGCCTGCTGGCGGCGCTGCTTCCGACAAGAAACCTTGTCACGACTAGATGCAGCACACTTAAGTTGTTGAGCGGACTCGAAACAAAGTAAGGGCGCAACTAGCCACGAGTTGGTTCCTCCGTGCACAGATTTTCCATACAAAGCAGGGTCGTTCGAGGAAGATAACTCAAAAATTTAAAAACTGATTGCTCAAACTTTGGCAACTTAGCTTTTCTGTCGTTTGCTTCCCGGCAAGGCAAAACTTTGCTTGAACGACGCCTGGTCCATACCACAATCTTCTCCTTCCCCCCTGGCAAACTTGTGTGCGAGGGAACCTTCTTTTCCTTTGTTGAAAAGAAGAAAGAAGAGAAAATAATGATATGGAGCCCTTCGGCTCGTTATTGCTTACTGGATGTAGGTGCTGCACAAAGTGTCAGATAACGCATGCAAGAAAGAAACTAATGCATGAAATGGACAAGTTGTGCGGAGCACATGGGGTTTTTTTTATGCACGGGATCTGCGCCCGGCTTTGTACAAAGGATTACATGCAACAGCGGCAAGACTTGTACAAAAGGTGGTTGCCGGAACGGGTTCCGGCAACTGCGCCCTACGGGAAATTGCTCACCGGAATGCCATCTTCGGTCTCAAGGCGGACAGCGCCGGGCCTAGTGACTCGTTTCACCCGATAAGGGCCTTCCCACTTCGGTGTCAACTTGTTAGAATTCTTGGCGGACTGAACGCGCCGAAGAACAAGGTCGCCTTCCTCGAAGCTTCTGGCCTTAACTTTGCGGCTATGGTAGCGGCGCAAAGCTTGCTGGTATCGAGCAGCTCGTACAGCAGCCTGAAGACGATCTTCCTCAAGGAGCAGCGCGTCGTCTTGTCGCAGCTGTTCTTGCTCAAGCTCATCATAAGCGAGCACTCGAGGCGATCCGTATACGAGTTCCGTGGGGAGAACTGCCTCTGCTCCATAGACTAGAGCGAAAGGCGTCTGGCCAGTGGCTCGATTTGGCGTCGTTCTGATCGACCAAAGAACCACCGGCAGCTCCTCGATCCAGTTTCTTCCGCACTTGCGCAGCCTGTCGAAAGTTCTGGTCTTGAGCCCGCGCAGCACTTCAGCATTTGCCCTCTCTGCTTGACCGTTGCTTCTCGGATGAGCGACAGAAGTGAAGCAGACCTTGGCGCCAAGGTCTTGGACGTACTGCATGAAGGTGCGGCTCGTGAATTGCGTGCCGTTCTCGGTGATGATCCTGTTAGGGATCCCGAAACGGCAAACAATTGACCTGAAGAACTTGACTGCTGACTGTGTTGTCACCTTCCTCACTAGCTGCACTTCCGGCCACTTTGTGAACTTGTCGATTGCAACGTACAAGTACTCAAAGCCCCCGACAGCTCGGGGGAAAGGGCCGAGGATATCGAGCCCCCAGACCGAAAATGGCCAGGATGATCGTCTGGAGAGCTTGAGCTGGCTGGTTTATCTGTTTGGAGTGGAACTGGCACGCTTCACACTTGGTTACTTGTGTAGTTGCATCCTGGAGGGCTGTCGGCCAAAAGAAACCTTGCCGGAATGCTTTGCCGGCAAGTGCTCTTGCGCCAATGTGGTGGCCACATATGCCTCCATGTATCTGCCAACAGCTTTTGTCCATCTTCCCGGCAAATACACTTCAATTTCACACCGTTGAGTCTTTTTCTGTACAGTATGCTATCGACAAACTGGTACATACTTGACTGCTGGGCTACTTTTTCCGCTTCTTCTTGCTCTTCGGGAAGTTCTCTTGTCTGAAGGAAATGGACAATCTGCTGTGCCCATGCTGGAGCTTGTGGCTCGATAACAAGGACTAAAGGCACATCTGCTGCTGCGGGAACATCCGCTTCTACGGCAAGGACTTGCGGCCCTGCCGGAGCTTGATGTTCCCCGGCAAGCTTGCCGGAGCAAAACTTGTCGGGAGCGTCTGCTTCAACGGAACAAGCCATAAGGCTTGCCGGAGCAGACTGCCCCTCAGCATCCTTGGTGTTGATCTTGGGGACTTTCTTCGCGGCGGCTTCGGAGAGCTCTGCCGGAAAGTAGTCACCAGAAACCAACTTCCTCTTCTTGCTTTGTCCAGTCGATGGTGTTACGGATGGTTGAGTCAACTTGAGCACAAAGATCCCTGGTTCCACAGGTAACTTTAGTGCGGCGTACTTTGACAGGCCATCAGCAATGTCATTCTGAGCTCTTGGGATATGCTCCATCTGTAGGCCATCAAAGTGCTCTTCTAGCTTCCTCACTTCATCAACATATGCTTCCATCAATGGACTCTAGTAGTTCTTGTTCACTTGGCGGACGACAAGCTATGAGTCACCTCTGACAATGAGCTTCTTGATCCCAAGGTCTGCTGCGATTCTGAGACCGGCAAGCAATCCTTCATACTCTGCAGTATTGTTGGTTGCTTGCTCCTTGGGAAAGTGCATCTGGACTACGTACTTGAGGTGCTCTCCGGTGGGCGCGACAAGCAGCACGCCCGCACCGGTGCCTTGCAGCGAGAAGGCACCATCAAAGTACATCAGCCACTCTTTGCTTGCCTCTTTGACGGGGATGCTCGTCTCTGGAATTTCTTCATCTGGTGTTGGCGTCCATTCTGCTATGAACTCTGCCAATGCTCTGCTTTGGATGGTTGAAGTGCTCTCAAACTTGAGGCCAAAGCTTGACAGTTCCAGCACCCACTCGACAATCCTGCCTGTCGCTTCTGGATTTTGCAGTATCCTCTTCAGCGGAAAGCGAGTGACGACTGTGATCTCATGTGCTTGGAAGTAATGCGCAGCTTTCTCGAGGCCATGAGGAGGCCGAAAAGCAACTTCTGCACACCAGAGTACCTTGATCTAGCCCCCTGTAGAAGGGAACTGACAAAGTAAACTGGACGCTGCACCATTCTCTTCTGCATCTTATCATGCTCCTGCGCAGATCCATCTCTGTCGGGACCAAAGGTTGTCGGCGAAGCCCCCTGCTTGTCGCTGGATGCATCTGCCGTGGTTGCTGGCTCATCATCTGCCTCCCTCTCCTCCACTAACGCAGCACTAACCACTTGATTGGTTGCCGCTATATACAACAGCAACTTCTCTTGCGGCTTAGGTGCGACAAGTGTTGGAGTGGAGGATAGATATCTCTTCAAGTCCTGCAGCGTAGCCTCCGCCTCCAGAGTCCATTTGAATGGACCTGCCTTTTTCAAAATTTTAAAAAATGGCAGGGCGCGCTCAGCCACGCAACCGGCAAGCCTTCGTACATCCTTGACGCGCTTTGTTGCTTCGATCTGCTCAATGGCCTTGATCTTGTCGGGATTGGCTTCAATTCCCCGCTGAGACACGAAGAACCCGAGAAGCTTGCCGGAAGGGACTCCAAACACGCACTTCTCGGGGTTAAGCTTGAGGTTGATCTTGCGCAGATTTGCAAATGTCTCGTCTAAATCTTGAATCAGGGTCGCCCTGTTCTTGCTCTTGACCACTATGTCATCCATGTAGGCTTCCACATTTCTGTGCATCTGTGGCTCAAAAGCGTGGTGGACTACCCTTGCGAATGTTGAACCAGCATTCTTCAAACCGAAAGGCATCCGTACGAAGCAGTACGTGCCACATGGGGTGATAAATGCGGTTTTTTCTTCATCCTCTTCTGCCATGAAGATCTGATGGTATCCTGAGTATGCATCAAGAAATGAAAGCAAACCACATCCGGCTGTGGAGTCAACAATTTGGTCAATGCGCGGCAAGGGAAATGGGTCTTTGGGACAAGCTTTATTAACATCAGTGAAGTCAATACAAAGCCTCCATTTCCCGTTAGCCTTGCGCACGACAACAGGATTGGCCAACCACGTGGGATGGAGCACTCCTCTGACAAGGCCTGCTGCTTCCAACTTCTTGATTTCTTCTGCGATGAATTCTTGGCACTCCACTGCCTGTTTCCTGACTTTCTGCTTGACGGGCCGCGCATGAGGACAGACGGCAAGGTGGTGCTCAATTACTTTCCTGGGAACACCGGGGATATCAGACGGTTGCCACGCAAACACGTCGACATTCGCCCGCAGGAAAGCAACGAGCGCGCTTTCCTATTTGGGGTCAAGAGTGGCGCTGATGGTGAAGGTACCACCAGTGCCGTCCTCCTTGGCGGACACCTTCTTGGTCTCAGGTGGAGCTGCCATTGCCTTCTTACACTTGCCGGTGGAGCTCGATGGTGCGTCCTCGACGGTAGCGCAGCACTCCGAAGAGGTGCGCTTGCCGGAGTGGGCATCAGAGCTCTTGCCGGACTTGGTCTTCTTCTTCCGCCCGAGAGCTTCAGCCGCAAGTGTCTTGCGTTCTGCTGCGGCTGCTGCTTCCCGGTAGATCTTGTCGGCACAGATAAGAGCATCCTTCTTGTCGCCAGGGACAGAAATGACACTTATCGGACCTGGCATTTTCAGTACGTTGTACGCATAGTGAGAAGCTGCCATGAACTTGGCGAGTGCCGGACGGCCAAGGATTCCATTGTACGGTAATGGAAAGTCAGCAACATCAAACGTGACCCTCTCAGTCCTGAAGTTCAGCTCGCTGCCAAATGTTACCGGCAACGTGATCTTTCCCTTCGGCTTGCTCCTTCCCGGGTTGATTCCTTGAAATGTACCGGTCTCTTCGAGCTCGCTGTCAGAGATCTGGAGTTTCTGGAGCACTGCGGAGGAGATCAGATTCAAGCCGGCCCCGCCGTCAACTAGCATCTTAGTGACCTTGAGGTTGCGGATTGTTGGTGACACCAACATCGGCAAGCACCCGACCGCAGTTATGCGATCAGGGTGGTCCTCAATATCAAAGATGATAGGCGTGCTGGACCATTTCATAGGCTTGCGTGACTCGACGGGTGGTTCTGCTGCATTAAATTCCCGCACCCACTGCTTGAGCTAACGGTGCGAGGTATGCAGAGAAGCACCACCGTCAACGCACAGGACCTCTGTGGCTTTCTGGAACTCCTGCTCATCAGTCTCCTCATCATCCATGTCTTCATCGTCGTCGTCATGTTCATCCTTGTCGTGGCTGCGAGGAGGTCTGTCTCCTTGCCGCTGCTTGGCCTTGCCGCGGCGTCCTCCTCGGCCGGGACGTTTCTTGCCGGATCCCCCAGCACCTTCCTGGGCCTTTTCCTTGTCGCGCCGCTCGTATTCAGCTTTCTGTTGCTCAACAAGCTGCTCGACTTTTTTGCAGCTCTGGAGATCATGGCCCTTGGTGCGGTGGATCTTGCAATACTGCTTGTTGGTGCCGTCCTGCTTGTCGGCGACCGCCACCTCCGCGGCAACCTCCTTGCCGGAGTCACCAGCTTTGGCTTTCTTGGCGCCACCACCGTTGCCGGAATGCTCAACAACTAGCACCTCTTTGCCTTTCCTCTTCCTGTTGTTCCGCCGCCGGTTTTTCCTTGCCGGGGCAGTATCTTCACTGTCAGATCCTCCCGCTCCTACATTCTCTCCAGGGAGTCTCCTCCCTTCCTCAGCACGTGCACACTTGTCGGCCAGTGCATATAACTCACTGACGTCCCTGATCTTGCACATCGCCATTTCCTCCCGCATCCTGCGGTTTCACACGTTCTGATGGAACGCGCTGATCACCGCGGCAGGGTGGACGTCTGGGATGTTGTGCTGCACACTGCTGAATCTCTGAATGTACTTGCGCAGGGGCTCTCCTTCCTTCTGGGCGAGCAGATGAAGATCACTCTCCTAGCCATGAGGCTTGTGTCCGCCTGTGAAGGCGCCGACAAACTGATGGCACAGATCAGCCCAAGAGGATATGGAGTTGTCCGGCAAGTGCATGAGCCAGGATCTGACGTTGGGCTTGAGCACCAGCGGAAAGTAGTTGGCAAGGATCTTGTCATCCCGTCCCCCAGTAGCCTGCACCGCAATGGTGTAGATGCTGAGGAACTCCGACGGATGCGTCTTGCCGTCGTACTTCTCCGGTACGTCTGGCTTGAAGTTCTTCGTGCTGGGCCACTGGACTTGCCGCAGCTCACGAGTGAATGCAGGGCAACCTACCGCGTACGGCAGATCGCCTGGTTCCTCTGGCGCATGCATGTCAATAGAGGGCCCAGCGCGCTTGTCGGATTGACGTCGCGCTTCTCTTCGGTGCTCGATGCGAGTTCGAGCGTCTTCTTGTTGTCTATCATGAAGAACTTGGCGCTGATCGCGACGAGCTCGTGGATCCGACGATGCAGTGGAGTCCCTGTCGAGGTGGATCCGGCGAGTCGGCGATCTTGGCCTTTGGGGTGGTGATTGCATGGTAGTTGCACCTCCACCCGTTTCGTCGCCACCGGCTCGCGCCCGGCAACCCTGCCGCGGCGGCGATGCGCTCGGCCGCCGTGGAGTGTCGCCGTTCGCGTAGCCGATGAGACTCTGAATGATGGCCCTCCATTCGTCGATCTTGTCCGACGTCGGGGGGTAATCTAGGAGCAGTTGGGCTCGCGCCAAAGCTTCTGCTGGAGTGGTGGGTGGCAGTGGCGGACGGCGCGAGGAGTGGGACGTGCTCGGACTTCTAACTATGTTAGAAGGAGCAGTATCCCGTCCAGGCGACCGTGCCCCACTCGTGCCAGCACGCTGGCGTGCATGCTGGTCTCGAGCGCTCCGAGATCCATCATCTTGGTCTTGGCCTATCATGCGTATGGCACTGCGAGTGCCATGACGCTGTTGGTCTTGCGCCTCCTAAGAGTGGCGCGGAACATGTACAGTCGCCGAGGTTTGTGCAGCCTTGTCCTTGAACCTGGCAGCATCATAAGCTTCCTCGTCGACGTCCATTCTTCCGCCGGCGTCCATTCCACCACCCGTTTGCTCCAACGGTGGCGGAAGTGACGTGGACGGAGCGGCTGCCGCCGAAGTCTTCTTCTTCGGTGGCATGTTGATGAAGGGAATGAAGATCTAGCTCGTGTGAACGCCGGATCAGGTTCACACAATCTCGACGCCCCCTACCTGGCGCGCCAAAGATGTCGGGGAAACTGATCCACGAACACCTATGTGGCCGGTGGACCGAGCCCCTTTCGGTTCGGCGGGGGGCGGAGATCACACGAAGAGCAGATCGAGGCGAAGCACACGAGCAGTTTACCCAGCTTCGGAGCTCTCCGGAGAGATAACACTCCTACTGCTACTTGTTTGATTATCTTGTGTTCTTGCTCCAGAGAGAGAGCGTAGTGTTTTTCTAGGTTCCGAACCAGTCGAACCTCCGAACCTCCTCTACGTTGCGCATGGGCCTCCTTTTATACGCTAAAGGGGTCACCGACAGGTGGCAACGCAGAGAAGGGTACAAATGTAAAAAGTGAGGTGGTTGGTACAGTTACTTGTACAGTGCACCCTACCTAACCCTGACGGCAGGGGACAAGGGCATTAAATGCCCGTCTGAGTCACCCAAACAGTGCATAAAAGGACCGTTAGGGGCGCCACCGTTCGCCATGATGGCGATCTTGTCAGCTTCGCATGCCACTGCGCACCGCTGGCTGCACAGCCTCCCGCCACGCGCGCCTGGGGAGGCCCCCAGAGAGACACGTTGGTGGATGCGCTGGAGCGTGGGCACAGAGTGGCCGCCTGCCGCGGCAAGTGCCTTGCCGCTGCTGTTATCTTGTCGGGTCCAGAAGCTTGTCGCTCACCGGGCCTCGAGGTACCTTGGTTGGTCTTCCCGGCAAGCTCCTCTTGCCGGGGCCTTGTTGCCTTGCCGGAGCGCATGGCACGTCGCGGCAAGTTCCTTGGAGTGCCTTGGTTGGCCTTCCCGGCAAGCTCCTCTTGTCGGGGCCTTGTCTCCTGAGCTTAAATACTTTGTTCTTGAATGGCTCCAAGGGAACCACGGAGGATCTTGGCGTTCGCCCGGCAAGCCTTGCCGCGGGGTGCTGCAACTGCCCGTGCACAAGTTCGGGGTACTAGGGTACCCCTATTCTAGTACACCGACATCCCCCTCTACTCTCTTGTGATGAATTGAGTTTTCCCCTTGAAGTTGTCTTGTCGGATTGAGTCTTTAAGGATTTGAGAACACTTGATGTATGTCTTGCCGTGCTTATCTGTGGTGACAATGGGATATTCACGTGATCTACTTGATGTATGTTTTGGTGATCAACTTGCAGATTCAATGAACTTATGCATAGGGGTTGTGTGGCACCCCGGCTCAGAGCAACCGATTTACCTTGCATTGCCAGCCCAGAGACCTTGTCTTCTAGCAACACACAACAACTTGGTACAGAAAAACAACCACTTTATCTATGCTAGCGGAGCATAGTTCACATTACAACAGTTAGCGAGGCCAAGCGGCACACACGGTGCGGCTGAACAATATGTACATTATTTAGTGAACATAAAGGGGCCTCGATCATGACAACTACGCGGCAGCGGAACAACGTCGTAGTGGTACTCCATAGCATAGGGACACCAATGTGGACACGATCTAGACTCGGACAGCACTCCTTTCCAATGAGACTTTCCTGAAATCTGGCATGACACGCCAGGTCAGTACATTGAATGTACTTGCAAGCTCACAGCAAGCATAAACATAATGACAAACAATATCATGATACTTAACCAATTAATAAGAATGCAACAATATATCCAACATGTTGTGAATATGCTCAACTGGTACTCGTCCCATGGACTGGCTTACCGAACGTGATCATTTCCAGACCAGGAATGTGATGATCTCAAAAACAAACTCGTGATCCTTATGGCGATCACAACCCGACCAATACATGGCCCGTGATCCTTACGGCGATCACAACCCGACCAATAAATGGCTCGTGATCCTTACGGCGATCACAACCAGACCAATAAATGGCTCGTGATCCTTACGGTGATCACAACCCGACCAATACATGGCCCGTGATCCTTACGGCAATAACAACCCGACCAATACATGGCTCGTGATCCTTACGTCGATCACAACCCGACCACACCTGGTCCAACTCAACACGATGGCCTTACTGCCATCCTCAATGCAAACTTAGTGTGCAAATTTATTAAGTGTTGACCCATGGTGTACCCTACTTTCGAGCGTGTCCGTAACCGTGGACTCGGCTATCGATAGATTAATACACTCTGTAGAGGTAGCGCACTAGACCACACTACGGAACCCATGGCCTCGCACTCCCATTCGGGTGGACCAACAGCATTCCGACGAAACCATTTCATTGTCATGACACTCTCCCGGCCACTCCGACTCAATCCCCGTCGGGCTAGTCCTGGGTGGCCCCGTGTCTACCTCAAGACACCTCGACCACCATCGTGGACACGATCCACTCTGGGACCCGGTACCAAAAAACTTAACTTAACAACAGGCTCACAAGGTTATGCCTGCTTACCGGGCTAGGGTACAGCACACCCATAACCTTCCTAGATGCAGGCATCGACCAGAGGCACGACAATGAAACGCATTAAGGCCGTCCCATACTGGCAAATGTGGTTGCACTGGGAAAAACTCGTTTCAGCGGCACCATGACCTGGTCACCAACATATTCAAGTTGAGTTACTTATCAGGTTCAACTTAGGGTGAAAGTAACCGGTGTCATAATGCCATGCCATGGATCACCAACATATGCATCACATATCCATGAAAATAACCAAGTCAACTACGCTCCCACAGAGCCATCATCATCTCAAGATACTTCTCTGGTTAAGATCAAACCTCACTTAAACCATAACCATTTCTAGCAATCTCATCCTTTTTCATCATGCAAGAATAATAATTAAACTAATTATTAACCTCCATGACCATATCATTTTATCATTACTCATATCTAAGTTCTTGTTAGCTTATCAGCAAGATTCATTTCAAACTTTCTGTAAATCAAGCATATTTAACATGACAAGCATCTAACAGAGTATAATGATAATAATTATTTAAATGCATGAATAATCATAAGTTCAAGTAGGAAAATCACAAATATTGAAGTGGCACTGTGAAAATGTTGTTGTGGCTTGCCTTAGTGCTCATGAGGTTCACAAATCTCCTGGTGATCCTCAAGACAATCTTGCTCTTCTGAAAATAAATAAAACCACAAAAAGAAAACATCAAGAAACCTTCTGAAAATTACCATAAAATCTAGACAGCAAGGGAAAATCCCATCTTTTGGGTTCTGTTAGATTTTTGGACAAAGAACACAATGCAAAAAGAATCAATGCATTTGGACTTACAGATAAAAAGTTTTGGTTGTTTGAAGTTTCCTGGATTTAAATGAATTTGAAAATAAAAATAAACAGACTGGGGGGTGTCGTCGAAGGCGTAAATGCCCAGGGTGCCACCGCTCGTACCGCTTCGCGCGTGTACTGAGTGGCTGATTAGCGGGCCCCGCTAGTCAGTCCAGAAGGAGGGGGAGAAGGAAATAGAGGGAGGCGGAGCTTCGCTAGAGGACACACCGGTGACGAGGGTTCTTGGGGTCAAACAAGAGGGGGGGTCGAAGGAGAAGAAGATGGCGCACCTGCCCGTACCCGTAGCGTGGCTAGAGGTGATCGGACAGCGTCGAAAATGGCCTCTCCAGTGGAGGCAGAGGGCAGAGGTCGCTGGAGACGAAGACGACGGCGGCTCTGGGCGGCTCCAGGGGCTCCAGCAGGGCGGAACGGCTTCACCGGAGAGTGGCGGAGGCCCTGGCAGCGTCGCCCTGGCATGGGAGGGGTCGGAGCTGTGAGGACGATCCGAGGGGGATCACCAGTGAGCTCGGGCTTCGGGACAGCAGCCCGCGGCCTGCCCGGCCGGGCTGCGGCTTCTACAAGTTTGTGGAGGGTGTGCGAGTAGCTGCAGGTGCTCAAGGAGGGCTGGGGTGGCGGCATTTATAGGCGGGCAGCGAGAGGGGTTCGGGCTCCACTGG
Organism: Triticum aestivum; assembly: GCF_018294505.1. Lineage (NCBI taxonomy): Eukaryota > Viridiplantae > Streptophyta > Magnoliopsida > Poales > Poaceae > Triticum > Triticum aestivum. The sequence goes on along the minus strand of NC_057798.1, from coordinate 304,427,580 downwards.
AGGACACCTGTCCACGGCGCCCGGTGAAAAACAGCGCCAGTGAGAGAGGGGGAAGAAAACGGAGGTCACGCGGGAACTATTGGCGGGCGCAGACGAGCACAGGGGTGAGGGGAAGACGACGAGCACAGTGCACCACGCACTGTGTCGTTGGCCGGACCATGCCCGTGCCCGTTGCGGCGAGCTCCGGTGTCGGCGAGTGCTAGGGGGAGTTAAGGGAGTGGAGACGGGGATGGTGGCGAGGCTTGGCATGCTTGGGCAGGTTGAGCAGCGAGCACGCACTCAACAGAGCGCTATGCGGCACGCAGAGCACGTGTTTTGCATGCTAGCACGCCTGGACGAATGCGGTGACCGCGTGAACCGTGACATCAAGCCACCCTAAGCGCTAACTTGATGTCTGCCGTGTAGTCCTTGGTGGTTTGAAGTGTTACCACGGTTGGGCTTGTTTCCAGGTGCAGTAGAAATGGATTTGTACTGCTAGCAAGTTTCTGGACAGTAACTTTGGAGGTTTACTGTGGTCAAACCACTGGGAGTTAAGGGTTGAGCTTTGGAGGCTAGCTTACACTTACTAAGGTAAATAGGCACAAGAAAAACCAGCTACAATGGAGCTAGTAAAATGGTAGTTGCTGTAGAAACTACCATTTCTGTCCAGAAATGAATTTATTTTCTGTAGCCAAAATATTCCAAAGAGTGATGAAGTATTTTTGCTCAGAAAGGTGCCCTTGGGTTCAAACAATAATTGGGATTTTTCTCAGGATTTTTGGGGCAAGAAAAATTAGGGTTGCTTTGGAGCACAAAGGGCTAGCTAGGGTTTTTGATGGCAAAATGAATATTTTTCATTTAAGAAAAACATTCCAAGCAATATTTTGAGATGATCCAGAGGTGAAATGATGGTTTTGAGGAGGAGAGGGAGCACTTGGGTGAAAGTCAAGGAGTACCCAGGTGGTTAAGTCCAAATGAAGTGATTCAAAAAAATCCAAATTCAAAACCAACTCAACTGAAAACCAGGCAAAGAAAAGAGGGCAAAAACCAGACTATCACAAACCTCCCCCACTTAGAATGAATCTTGTCCTCGAGATTCGGTTGCTTGGGAAAACCATTCTGGATAACATGCCCTTAGAAATTCTTCTGATTCCCATGTTGATTCTGACTCTGTGTGATGCTTCCATTGGACTTTGTAAAACTTGCGTGCTTTACTGCAAGTGACTCTTTCCATTTGATCCAAAATTTTCACCGGCCTTTCTTCATACGTTAAGTCCTTTGCCAGCTCTACTTCTGTCAAATTAGTCTTTTTCTCAGGCGGCGATATGCACCGTCGTAATTGCGAAACATGGAACATGTTGTGCACATCTGACAATTCGGGGGGTAACTCCAACTGATATGCCACAACATCCACTCGTGTCATAACGGGAAACGGACCAATAAATCTGGGTGCCAACTTTCCACGAGTTTGAAACCTCTTGATACCTTTCATAGGCGTGACTCGAAGATAGACATGTTCTCCGGGTTCAAAGCTGATATGTCGGTGCTTTGCATCGTAATAACTTTTCTGTTGCGATTTGGCCAATTGCAATCTGTCTCGGATTTCCTTGACTTGCTTTTCAGCTTCTAGCATGAGATTTGTTCCAAAAATATGGCTATCTCTGGTTTGAGACCAATTCAATGGAATGCGGCACTTACGGCCATACAAAGCTTCATATGGTGACATCTTTAAACTGGTCTGGAAGCTATTGTTATACGAGAACTCGGCGTACGGCAAGAAATCTTCCCATTTTGGGCCTTGGGCCAAAGCACAGGCTCGCAGCATATCTTCGAGTATTTGATTTACCCGTTCTGTCTGTCCATCCATCTGAGGATGATCAGCGGTACTGTATTTCAATTCCGTCCCTAGGGCTTGATGGAGACGGGACCAAAAAGCGGAGGTAGAAAACCTCGGTCAGAAGTGATGGTTCGGGTAACTCCATGCAGACTGACTATTCTGGATACATACAGTTGTGCAAGCTCATCTGCTCGATATGAGGTTCTGATCGGGAGGAAGTGGGCTACCTTGGTTAATGTATCCACTATGACCCAGATCGCATCATTGCCTCGTCGGGTCTTAGGTAGTCCTGTGATGAAATCCATACAGACATCATCCCATTTCCATTGTGACACTGGCAGTGGTTGGAGAAGTTCGGCTGGCTTCTGATGTTCAGCCTTTACTTTGTTGCATATGTCGCAACAGGCCACGAAATAAGCAATGTCCTTCTTCATTCCATCCCGCCAGAATATTTGTCGAAGGTCTTCGTACATTTTTGTGCCTCCAGGGTGAATTGAATACGAGGATTCATGGGCTTCTGACAAGATCTTCTGCTTCAAATCTGCTTGATTAGGCACAGAAATCCTTCCCCTTAATCAGAGGGTACCGCACTGATCCTTCGAGAGATCGGAAAGCTTGACACGTTTCTGCAGATCGGCATCACCTGGCTGGGCCTTGTGGATTTCTTCCTCAAGAGTAGGGGTAACTTTCAGAATATTGGCAAGGCCAGCCTCAAATATGACCAGGTTGAGCTGAGCAATCTCTTCTTTAAGTTCAGGAGGCAACGATTCCAATATGACATTTAAACTGACGGGCTTTCGACTAAGCGCATCGGCAACAACGTTGGCCTTACCCGGATGGTAATTTATTCCAAGGTCATAATCCTTAACCAACTCAAGCCATCTTCGTTGACAGAGATTTAAATCCGGCTGAGTAAATATATATTTGAGGCTTTTGTGATTGGTAAAAATTTGGCACCTTTTTCCGATGAGGTAGTGTCTCCAAATTTTTAAAGCATGAACCACCGCGTCCTATTCCAAATCATGAGTGGGGTAATTCCCCTCGTGGGGCCGTAGCTGCCATGAGGCATAAGCCACTACCTTGCCATCTTGCATAAGTATGCATCCCAGTCCTTGCCTGGAAGCGTCGCAGTACACATCAAAGTTGTGGTAGATATCTGGAAGTGTTAATACTGGTGCAGTTGTCAGGCGTTTCTTTAACTCAGTGAAACTTTTCTCACAGTCCTCAGTCCATTCAAACTTCTTATCCTTTTTGAGTAGCTCTGTCATGGGTTTAGCAATCTTGGAAAATCCTTCAATGAAACGGCGGTAATATCTGGCTAATCCAAGAAAACTCTGGATCTGAGATACGGTTGCGGGTGGCAACCAATCAAGTACATCCTTTACTTTGCTTGGGTCCACGGCTATACCTTCGGCGGATATCACATGCCCGAGGAATCCAACTTGCTTGAGCCAGAACTCACATTTACTGAATTTGGCGTATAACTGATGCTCACGGAGTCGTTGTAACACTGCTCGAAGGTGTTCCTTATGCTCTTCTTCACTTCTTGATTAAATGAGTATATCATCGATGAAGACTACCACAAACTTATCGAGGAAGTCCATGAATACTTTATTCATCATGTGCATGAAGAAGGCGGGGGCGTTGGTTAGGCCAAAAGACATAACTATATATTCATAGAGACTGTAGCGAGTGGTGAACGCGGTCTTGGGAATATCCTCCTTTTTAATTTTGAGCTGCTAATATCCCGTCCATAAATCAATCTTGGAGAAAACCTTGGCCCCACTGAGCTGGTCGAACAAATCATCAATTCTTGGTAGAGAGTATTTGTTTTTTATTGTGACGCCATTCAGCTGACAGTAATCCACACACATGCGTAGGCTACCATCTTTCTTGTCCATGAAGATAGCAGGTGATCCCCATGGTGAGGAGCTGGGGCGGATATACCCTTTTTAGAGCATTTCATCAAGCTGTTTCTTTAGCTCCACTAATTCTGATGATGGCATTTGATAATACTTCTTGTGTATTGGTGTGGTTCCGGGCACAACATCTATTGCAAACTCAAGCTCTCGATCAGGTGGCATGCCTGGCAGTTCTTCTGGGAATACATCAGGAAACTCGCTGACCACCGGAATTAACTCCATTTCAGCCATTGCTATATTTTTCCCAAGTCAACGCAACCGAGATGAGAAGCATCCAAAATAAACTGGGGAGAAGCCAGCAACAAAAATCCGAGTAAAACCGAAATGACGAAGAAAATACGGCGAATCAAATAAAGTTCCAACATAATTATACATAGACTTATACATGAAAGGTAACAACATGCCAGGTCCAACTACCCTCATACATGAAACAAAACATCATGACTCGTACGAATACATCCATACTCCATCCCGACGACTGCGAATACTCAGAAGCTCTACTACTCTGCTGGTGCTGCGGGGTCCTCTCCTGAAGCAGACTCGGATCCTGAACTGACGGGGTTAACTGAGACCTCCGGGTTAAAAGTGACACGACAACGCTGCCTCGAGGGCTCTCCCTCCGAGGTAGATGGAGGGTGAATCATCGGTGCTACAGGAGTGGCGAGGAGTGAAATCCACTCAGCAAGAGCACTAAGTGGACTCACAGTTACGGTGCCCGAGCTACTCGGAGGAGTAACCGGGGAAACAGGGATCTAGAACTGGCAGGAATATAGGGAGTAAATCCTACAGATGGTGGAGTAGTTATTGAGCTAGCAGAGACTAAAGCAGAGGCTAAAGCAGTACGGGCACGACTTAGCTCACGAGCTAGCTCGTAGATCAGAAGATAGCTAGAAGTGATATAGCGAGAAAGGTGGCTAGCTACACTATCAGACTCCGGATCAATGACAGGGAAACGGACACGACCATTATCGTGGAGAGAAGGATAGTAGTGGAAACCTAGGTGGTTTTGCATCCGGACCTCGTTGTAGTGGAGCTCAACAAGTACCTCGAATGCAGCAAACTAGACAGCCTGAGAAGCGGTAGATGCACAGACGCTTCGAGAAGTACGAGTGTAAATGCTGGAATCGGAACTGGTGCACAGAGTAACCACGGCATGATAGTCATACACTAAGTTAGCTAGACGGTCCTGGTGCACACGATAGACTGGATCGTCACCGTGAGGGTACAGCCGAAGCTACACGTTACGAAGGAGATGCGGCGACGTGTATGGCATCAGCTGCAACTGGCACTGATACAGCACCGGAGCCATCTACACTCACAACCATTAGCATGTTAGCATAAAAAAATCAGTGCATGCAATGCAACAACCAGCTACAATAGGCTACCAGCACTCAACTACAACTCGTAACTAATGTCCAGTTAACTCGGCGTAGTCTAGCGTGGCCTACAGTCAGCGCAGCTCTGATACCAAGCATTGTGCCACCCCGGCTCAGAGCAACCAGTTTACCTTGCATTGCCAGCCTAGAGACCTTGTCTTCTGGCAACACACAACAACTTGGTACAAAAAACAACCGCTTTATTTATGCTAGCAGAGCATAGTTCATATTACAACAGTTAGCGAGGCCAAGCGGCACACACGGTGCAGCTGAACAATATGTACATTATTTAGGGAACATAAAGGGGCCTCGATCATGACAACTACGTGGCAGCGGAACAACATCGTGGCGGGACTCCATAGCACAGGGACACCAATGTGGACACGATCTAGACTCGGACAACACTCCTTTCCAACGAGACTTTCCTGAAATCTGGCATGACACGCCAGGTCGGTACATTGAATGTACTTGCAAGCTCACAGCAAGCATAAACATAATGACAAACAATATCATGATACTTAACCAATTAATAAGAACGCAACAATATATCCAACATGCTGTGAATATGCTCAACTGGTACTCGTCCCATGGACTGGCTTACCGAACATGATCATTTCCAGACCACAAACGTGATGATCTCAAAAACAAACTCGTGATCCTTATGGTGATCACAACCCGACCAATACATGGCCCGTGATCCTTACGATGATCACAACCCGACCAATAAATGGCCCGTGATCCTTACGGCGATCACAACCCGACCAATAAATGGCTCGTGATCCTTACAACAATCACAACCCGACCAATACATGGCCCGTGATCCTTACGATGACCACAACCCGACCAATACATGGCCCGTGATCCTTACGGCGATCACAACCCGACCACACCTAGTCCAACTCAACACGATGGCCACTGCCATCCTTAGTGCAAACTTAGTGTGCAAATTTATTAAGTGTTGACCCATGGTGTACCCTACTTTCGAGCGTGTCTGTAACCGTGGACTTGGCTATCGATAGATTAATATACTCTGCAGAGGTAGCGCACTGGACCCACACTACGGAACCCATGGCCTCGCACTCCCATTCGGGTGGACTAACGGCATTCCGACGCAACCACTTCATTGTGATGACACTCTCCCGGCCACTCCGACTCAATCCCCATCGGGCTAGTACTGGGTGGCCCCGTGTCTACCTCAAGACACCTCGACCACCGTCATGGCCACGATCCACTCTGGGACCCGGTACCAAAAAAACTTAACTTAACAACGGGCTCACAAGGTTATGCCTGCTTACCGGGCGAGGGTACAGCACGCCCATAACCTTCCCTAGATGGAGGCACCGTCTAGAGGCACGACAATGAAACGCATTAAGGCTGTCGCATACCGGCAAATGTGGTTGCACTGGGAAAAACTCGTTTCAGCGGCACCATGACCCGGTCAACAACATATTCAGGTTGAGTTACTTATCAGGTTCAACTTAGGGTCAAAGTAACCGGTGTCATAATGCCATGCCATGCGTCACCAACATATGCATCACATATCCATGAAAATAACCAAGTCAACTACGCTCCATGGAGCCATCATCATCTCAAGATACTTTTCTGGTTAAGATCAAACCTCACTTAAACCAGAACCATTTCTATCAATCACATCATTTTTCATCATGCAAGAATAATAATTAAACTAATTATTAACCTCCATGACCATATCATTTTATCATTATATCTAAGTTCTTGTTAGCTTATCACCAAGATTCATTTCAAACTTTCTGTAAATCAAGCATATTTAACATGACAAGCATCTAACAGAATATAATTATAATAATTATTTAAATGCATGAATAATCATAAGTTCAAGTAGGAAAATCACAAATATTGAAGTGGCACTATGAAAAGGTTGTTGTGGCTTGCCTTAGAGCTGATGAGGTTCACAAATCTCCTGGTGATCCTCAAGACAAGCTTGCTCTTCCGAAAATAAATAAAACCACAAAAAGAAAACATCAAGAAACCTTCTGAAAATTACCAGAAAATCTAGACAGCAAGGAAAAATCTCATCTTTTGGCTGTTTTTAGATTTTTAGACAAATAACACAATGCAAAAAGAATCAATGCATTTGGACTTATAGTTAAAAAGTTATGGATGTTTGAAGTTTCCTGGATTTAAATTAATTTGAAAATAAAAATAAACAGACTGGGGGTGACGTCGAAGGCGTAAACACCCAGGGCGCCACCACTCGTACCGCTTCGCACGCGTACTGAGTGGCTGACTAGCGGGCCCTGCTAGTCAGGCCAGAAGGAGGGGGGGAAGGAAACAGAGGGAGGCGGAGCTTCTCTGGAGCACACGCCAGCAACGAGGGTTCTTGGGGTCAAACGAGAGGGGGGTCAAAGGAGAAGAAGATGGCGCACCTGCCCGTAACCGTAGTGTGGCTAGAGGTGACCGGACGGTGTCAGAAACGGCCTCTCAAGCGGAGGCAGAGGGCAGAGGTCACCGAAGACGAAGACGACAGCGTCTCGGGGCGGCTCCAGGGGCTCCAACGGGGCGGAACAGCTTCACCGAAGAGTGGCGGAGGCCCGGGCAGGGTCGCCCTGGCCTGAGAGGGGTCGGAGCTGCGGGGACACTCCGAAGGGGATCACCGGCGAGCTCGGGCTTCGGGACGGCAGCCCGCGGCCTGCCCGGCCGGGCTGCGGCTTCTACAAGTTTGTGGAGGGTGTGGGAGTAGATGCGGGTGCTCAAGGAGGGCTAGGGTGGCGGCATTTATAGGCGGGCGGCGAGAGGGGTTCGGGCTCCGCCGGAGGACACCTGTCCACGGCACTAGTGAGAGAGGGGGGAGACGATGGAGGTCACGCGGGAACTATTGGCGGGCGCGGACGAGCACAGGGGCAAGGGGGAAGATGACGAGCACAGTGCACCATGCACTGTGTCGTTGGCCGGACCGTTCCCGTGCCCGTTGCGGCGAGCTCCTGCATCGGCGAGTGCTAGGGGGAGTTAAGGGAGTGGAGACGGGGATGGTGGCGAGGCTTGGCATGCTCGGGCAGGCTGAGCAGCGAGCACGCGCTCAACAGAGTGCTAGGCGGCACGCAGAGCGCGTGTTTTGCATGCTAGCACGCCCGAATGAACGTGGTCACCACGTGAACCGTGACATCCGGCCACCCTAAGCGCTAACTTGATGTCTGCCGTGTAGTCCTTGGTGTTTTTAAGTGTTACCACGGTTGGGCTTGGATCCAGGTGCAGTAGAAATGGATTTGTACTGCTAGCAAGTTTCTGGACAGTAACTTTGGAGGTTTACTGTGGTCAAACCACTAGGAGTTAAGGGCTGAGCTTTGGAGAGTAGCTTACACTTACTAAGGTAAATAGGCACAAGAAAAACAAGCTACAATGGAGCTAGTAAAATGGTAGTTGCTGTAGAAACTACCATTTCTGTCCAGAAATGAATTTATTTTCTATAGCCAAAATATTCCAAAGAGTGATGAAATATTTTTGCTCAGAAAGGTGCCCTAGGGTTCAAAGAATAATTGGGATGTTTCTCAGGATTTTCGGGGCAAGAAAAATTAGGGTTGCTTTGGAGCACAGAGGGCTAGCTAGGGTTTCTGATGGCAAAATGAATATTTTTCATTTAAGAAAAATATTCCAAGCCATATTTTGAGATGATCCAGAGGTGAAATGATGGTTTTGAGGAGGAGAGGGGGCACTTGGGTGAAAGTCGAGGAGTACCCAAGTGGTTAAGTCCAAATGAAGTGATTCAAAAAAACTCCAAATTCAAAACCAACTCAACTGAAAATCAGGCAAAGAAAAGAGGGCAAAAACCAAATTGTCACAGGTTGGCACACGTTTTCGTCTTGACTCTCCGGTAGACACTTTGGGGCACTCTTTGAAGTTCTTTGTGTTGGTTGAATAGATGAATCTCAGATTGTGCGATGCATATCGTATAATCATACCGACGGATACTTGAGGTGGCATTGGAGTATCTAGGTGACATTAGGGTTTTGGTTGATTTGTGTCTTAAGGTGTTATTCTAGTACGAACTCTATGATAGATCGAACGGAAAGAATAGCTTCGTGTTATTTTACTACGGACTCTTGAATAGATCGATCAGAAAGGATAACTTTGAGGTGGTTTCGTACCCTACCGTAATCTCTTCGTTTGTTCTCCGCTATTAGTGACTTTGGAGTGACTCTTTGTTGCATGTTGAGGGATAGTTATATGATCCAGTTATGTTATTATTGTTGAGAGAACTTGCACTAGTGGAAGTATGAACCCTAGGCCTTGTTTCAACGCATTGCAATACCGTTTGTGCTCACTTTTATCATTAGTTACCTTGCTGTTTTTATAATTTCAGATTACAAAAACCTATATCTACCATCCATATTGCACTTGTATCACCATCTCTTTGCCGAATTAGTGCACCTATACAATTTACCATTGTATTGGGTGTGTTGGGGACACAAGAGACTCTTTGTTATTTGGTTGCAGGGTTGTTTGAGAGAGACCATCTTCATCCTACACCTCCCACGGATTGATAAACCTTAGGTCATCCACTTGAGGGAAATTTGCTACTGTCCTACAAACCTCTGCACTTGGAGGCCCAACAACGTCTACAAGGAGAAGGTTGCATAGTAGACATCAATAAACCTCTTGAGATACAGCCAAAGCACCGACGTTAGCGATGCCGCTCAAAGCCACGCCGTAGTAAGAATTGCAATACCGTCACAGGAGAAAACAACACTCTGAACGATGCCAAAGACAATGAAGACCCCGTTGAGCCAACCTCCAAGCAGGAGGAACGGGAGGATGGGTGAGTCTGCCCTGGCGAACAGGCCATGAACAAAGACTTGGAGGATAGCAACTACCTTCCGCTCTCCGAGGACGAGGTGAGCCTCGGTGACGAAGATTTCATTGTGCATAAGGAGCCCGTCGAACAGGAACGCTTTAAGCGTCAGCTAATTGCCACTGCTAGAAGCCTAAAAAGAAGCAGCAGCAGCTTCAAGCTAATCAAGATCTGCTCAATGAAAGATGGACTGATGTCCTGGCAGCCAAGGAATATGGCCTCGAGCGCCCAACCAAAATCTACCCGAAGCGCAAACTGTTACCACGGTTCGATGACGAGGCGCTGGAGCCCGTCCTACCAAGGTACAATGCGGCTAACTGACCACCACGTGGCCGGGACAAAGCGGCACCTCGAGCCAAACACCAGCTCACACTGCCTTGCCAAACAAACAGAAATACAACAGCTTAGGGATACGCACATGACCTGCGGCATGACTTGGAAAATAGAGCAGGTCAGACAAGATCAATCCATGGATCACAGGGGCATGCCCCGATGCGCGATGATGGCCATATGGCTGAACGTGAAAAACATAATCACGTCCGGGCCGAAAACCGTAGACGAACTCCATCCGAGCTACGTCATGACTTGGCCCGATATAGAGGCGCCGCACACCCCCTTTGCTTCACTGACGAAGTAATGGGACACGATTTCCCAGAAGGGTTTAAACCCGTGAATATCGAATCATATGATGGCACAACAGACCCCGCGGTATGGATTGAGGACTTTCTTCTCCATATTCATATGGCCCGCAGTGATGATCTTCACGCCGTCAAATACTTCCCGCTCAAACTCAAGGGACCAGCTAGGTACTGGTTGAACAGTCTGCCCAAAAACTCCATTGGTGGTTGGGAGGACTTGGAGGACGCCTTCCTCGACAACTTCCAAGGCACATATGTCCGACCTCCGGATGCCGATGACTTAAGTCACATAATCCAACAGCCCGGAGAGTTAGCCAGGAAATTCTGGACTAGGTTCTTAACTAAAAAGAACCAGATCGTCGACTGTCCGGACGCCGAAGCCCTAGGGGCCTTTAAGCACAGCATCCGCATTGAATGGCTTGCCCGACACCTCGGCCAAGAAAAGCCAAAGTCCATGGCAGCCCTTATGACGCTTATGACCCCGCTTCTGTGCGGGCGAAGATGGCTGGCTAGCCCGTAGCAACAACAACTCAAGGAAATCTGGCACTTCTGAAGCCAGAGATAGCAACGGCAAGCCCTGACGCAGCAGACACAAGCATCAAAACAATGGTGACAACACCGAAGATACGACAGTCAATGCCGGATTCAGTGGCTCTAAAGCCGGTTAGCAGAAAAAGCCATATAAAAGAAACAATCCGGGCCCGTCCAACTTGGACCGCATACTCGATCATCCATGCCAAATCCACGGCGCTCCTGATAAACCAGCCAATCATACCGGCAGAGAGTGCTGGGTGTTTAAACAGGCCGGCAAGCTAAATGCCAAACACAAGGAGAAGGAGCCATAAAGCAAGGACGATGATGAGGAGCCCCGGCCACCGAACACAGGGTGTGAGAAGAAGTCCCCCCCCCCAAGTTAAAGCAGTGAAGATGATATACGCTACCCATATTCCCAAGAGGTAGCAGAAGCGTGTGCTCAGGGATGTCTACACGGTGGAGCCAGTCGCCCCAAAATTCAACCCATGGTCGTCCTGCCCAATCACTTTCAACCAAAGGGATCATCCGACCAGTATCCGTCATGGCGGTTCAGCCGCAATCGTACTTGACCCAATCATTGATGGATTCCACCTTACGCGAGTCCTCATGGACGGTGGCAGCAGCCTGAACCTGCTATATCAGGATACAGTGCACAAAATGGGTATCGACCCCTCAAGGATCAAGCCCACAAAAACCACCTTTAGAAGTGTCATCACAGGTGTAGAGGCCCGGTGTACGGGCTCAATCACACTCAAAGTGGTCTTCGGATCTCCGGATAATTTCCAAAGTGAAGAGTTAATCTTTGATACCATCCCCTTCTGCAGTGGCTAGCACGCACTTCTCGAATGAACCCATTCGTTTGATTCAATGCGGTCCCACACTACGCCTACCTCAAGCTCAAGATGCCTGGACCACGCGGTGTTATAACAGTCGATGGAAACATGGAACTCTCCCTTCGAACTGAGGAGCACACCGCGGCCCTTGCAGAAGAAGTATAGAGCAGCCTTTTTAGGCAGAACCTCAATTCGGTAGTAAAGCTCCCGGACACCGTCAAGCGAGTCCGAACTACTTTGCAGCAGGATAGTCCAGCTCGTCTAGGGCTTGACTACCAATTCGGCCTCCCTCCCAGTCCCAATCAAGTGGCGACATTTGTGCCGCGCGTACATAACTACACACTTAAAATACCATGGGCATGGACGGAGGCACAGCTAGACCGCGGTCCGTAATGCGTCTCAACCGCTCCCGGATCTGCATACCTTCACTTTTTCTTTTTCTTTTCAGGTTCTTCTCTTCCCGAGGCTTTTCTGATAACCTGATCATCGGACCTATCACGGGATGGATACACCAAGAAGGCAAGGAGCTTTGATGTACAAGGGAATCTCTAGATGTTCTTCTCGACGATCATTCTGTCTTCGGACCCGCACGCAGCTCCCCCCGGTCTCGGTAGGTTAAACAGTCATATGGTTGATCGCACTATCTGTATACATGTGCTTCAATGTATTATTAAATTACAATAAAAACAGTTTGCGACCCCAATTTTTATGACATTAACTTGCTGTTTCATTTTTTCTTAATATTTTTGTCATTGCAACCGTACACTTTGGTACGCTTTAATTCACCAGGGGCTTCATTGCGCCCATAATACGGCAAGAAAGTCCAAACACTTTTACAGTAGTTGGCACCCCGAACTTATAGCATTATATGCATCAGCTCCAAATCATGTCTTGGGTCAATAGTTGGGTTGCCAGGCTCTTGTGCTTGCTACCTTATGTTCCGCTATATCAGCTAGGGTAGTAAAGGGAGAGCTACTGTGATTATGTCCCGGTTCTTCCGGACAAGCACCTCAGTAGAGAAAGCCGAAAACTGACTGTCATGATGCGGCGAGAGCCGGTCAGCTATTTGAGAGGTGACAAATCTTTAGCGATTTCTTCCGCACTGTGCGATTTCTTCCTCATCGAGCGATGAATCGGTTTTTACCTGCTTGGTGTTTACAGTACCCCAAGTTCGGACTTACGAACACTAGGGTTGCGCCCAAATTTTTATTGCCAAACTCCTATGGCTAAGTGAGAGTGATAAAGCATTATAGTCCGATTGTCTGGTTCGTTGCGCTAAACACCTCCTTTAAGGACCAAACTCTGGAGTAAAGAGTGTTCAGATTTATCCCGAACACCCCCGTACTTCCTACGTGGGGGCTGAAGCCGATGACTGGCCAACTCTCAGATTTAATATGAAACAGCCGCATAGGAGGTAAAATTTTAAATAACAAGCATTATATTACATAACGAACTTGTTCCATATTACAACACAGGATAACATGAATGTATTCATGGAAATATAACATCCTTGGCACATTGCTCCGCCACAATGCGGGATCCCTCCAAGACACTGTCATAGTACATCTTGGATTTGCGGTGCTTCTTTCCCGTGGGCGGTCCCACGGTCATCAGCTTCGTGGCATCCATCTTTGCGTAGTGCATCTTGGTGCGGGCGAAGGCCATTCGCGTGCCTTCGATGCAGACCGATCGCTTGATGGTGTCAAGCCGAGGGCAGGCACTGACCAGCCGCTTCACGAGTCCGCAGTAGCTGCTAGGAATAGCTTCGGCAGGCCATAGCCAGATTATTAAATCCTTCATGGCTAATTCGGCCACCCTATGCAGCTCGACCAGCTGTTTCAGCTGATCGCTAAAGGGCACCGGATGTTCTGGCGCAAGGTATTGCGAACCAAAACAACTTCTCCGTAGAGCTCCCTCTTCGGCTCGGTAGAATTCTGCAACGTCTGACATGCTGCATGGAAGATCCGCAAACGCCCCTGGAGAACTCCGAATTCGGGTCAGTAAGAGGAACCTTTCCTTCACATATTTGCTTTGCGTAATAAAGGGCCTAACCCGCCGTGATATTTCTAGCCTCCTTGATTTCCTGGAGGGCGCCTTGGGCCTCAATCTGGGCATCGTGTGCGGCTTGAAGGGCCTTGGTGAGTTCAGACTCTTTATCCACAATGTTTTGCTCCAAGGACTCGCACTTCTTCACGGTTTCCTGGAGCTCTTGTTGGACCTCACTGACCCTGGCCACGTGCTTTTCATGAGCGGTCTGATCCTTGGCCGCCTTCTCCTCGGCCTCGGCTAGCACATTCTTGAGAGCCTTGACCTCGATCGCCGCTCCTAATAAATATCATGACATTTTTTAGTCAAAAGTACTTATTCATCCTTATTGAATATAAACAAGGTTACTAAATTACCTTGTTTATCCTCCAGCTGTTTCTTCACACAGCCGAGCTCCTCCTCGGACCGCTCCAGACTCTGCTTCAGTCTGGAGACCTCAGCAGCATGGGAGGTCGGAGCTAGTAACGAGACCTGCTTATTCACATAGAAAATTCATAGTTAGTCTCCTGCGATACTATTTGATCCTCTGTTCGGCTTTTCTTTTCGAACACCAGACAGTGCATCAGGGGCTACAGTCTATATCGTGACATCCTTTTTCTATTTAATTTCATTGCTTACCTCAAAGCCTTTTAGAGGGCTTGTGCAGGCTTCGGTCAACCCGCTTTTCACGGACTGAATCTTCTCAATCACCACACCCATAAGGGTACGGTGTTCTTCAATGATGGAAGCGCCTTGCAGCGCCTCCAGCAAAGTATCCGGCGCCTCTAGATGGACAGAGGTCATCGGCGGAATAGGTGCACCCCCTTCCTTTGAAGGAGGTTGCTTTCCTGATTTCGGTGCCGTTGGGTCTCCAGAATTGTATTCGGCTGGGAGCCAAACTTAATATGCCCCCCATCGTCAGTATCCATGGGGGTTTCCTCCCCCATGTGTCCGGCTGCCGAGGTTTTGCCGTCCGGTGCCGCCTCGACGGTCTCTTGAGTCTCTCCCTAGCCTGGGACCCTTTGGGACAACACCTTGGTGTTGACCACGGCCTTGGGTGAGGAGGCCATCAGAAGGGACCCGTTGTCCATTGCCGACGGGTCCAGCGACCCCTCTGAAGAGGAGGATAGCTCGATGTTAGACTGGGCCGAACTGCAGGTGCATGATCCAGCATGTTAAAAACAATAAAGTAAAAAGGCCGGATATATTACCGTGTCCGGACACTTACGATTCGGCCAAGGGCTTCTCCCTGGGCTTCCACTCCCAGCTGTTGTTGGTGGCCGCTGTGGAGCTGTCCGGAAAGGAAGCTTTCCCTTTCTTGGACGCCTCGGCCTCCGGATGCGTGGAGGTCGTCCTTTTCTTTTTTTCCTTGCAGGGGGAGTGGATTTCTTCTTCCTCCTCCTCTTCCTCGTCGTCTTCGGTGGAGGAGTGCGCCTCGGCGTCTTCGGACGTCATGTCCGAAATGCCCTTGCAGCGGAGACCACTTCTTGTCCCCTTGGCCTTCTTCACTGCCTTCTTCTCCGGCACCTCGTAAGGCGCCGGAAACAACATCTTCATCAGGAGCGGAGTCTCTGGGCCTTCGAGCAGCGAAGCTGAACAGTTAATCCGCTTCGCTATCTCTGTCCAGTCCTGAAATAATTGATAGGAAGAGTTAGATGCCTTCCTCGAATATGCAAGTAAATGGTACACCTTGAAAACATGAGAAAACTTACCGGATTAGCAGGGTGAGTTAGGTCGTGCCCACGGTCCTCATCCGTGCCCGGCGGCACCTCGTTGGCCTTAAAGAGCACCTTCCAGATTTCTTCGTGCGTCGTGCCGAAGAGCTCTAATAGGGTATGGTGCTTGGCCGGATCAAACTCCCATAGATAGCAAGTCCGGCTTTGGCACGGAAGAATCCGGCGGACGAGCATAACCTGGATTACGCTGACGAGCTTGACTTTCTTGATTATTGAGGGAGTCTTGGATTAGGGGGTGTCCGGATGGCCGGACTATGACCTTTGGCCGGACTCCTGGACTATGAAGATACAAGATTGAAGACTCCGTCCCGTGTTCGGATGGGACTTTCCTTGGCGTGGAAGGCAAGCTTGGCGATACGATATGAAGATCTCCTCTCATTGTAACCGACTCTGTGTAACCCTAGCCCTCTCCGGTGTCTATATAAACCGGAGAGTTTTAGTCCATAGGACGAACAACAATCATACCATAGGCTAGCTTCTAGGGTTTAGCCTCTCTGATGTCGTGGTAGATCCACTCTTGTACTACCCATATCATCAATATTAATCAAGCAGGAGTAGGGTTTTACCTCCATCGAGAGGGCCCGAACCTGGGTAAAAACATCGTGTCCCTTGTCTCCTGTTACCATCCGCCTAGACGCACAGTTCGGGACCCCCCACCCGAGATCCGCCAGTTTTGACACCGACATTGGTGCTTTCATTGAGAGTTCCTCCGTGTCGTCACCTTTAGGCCCGATGGCTTCTTCAATCATCAACCACGACGTGGTCCAGGGTGAGACCTTTCTCCCCGGACAGATCTTCGTATTCGGCGCTTCGCACTGCGAGCCAACTCGCTTGGCCATCTAGAGCAGATTGAAAGCTACGCCCCTGGCCATCAGGTCAGGTTTGGAAGTTTAAACTACACGGCCGACATCCGCGGGGACTTGATCTTCGACGGATTCGAGCCACGGCCGAGCACGCCGCACTGTCACGATGGGCATGATTTAGCTCTGCCGCCAGACAACGCCCGGAGCACCGCTCAGGTGCCCGCTCCGACCATTAGCTCGGAGCCAACCGCGCCAATCGAGGACGGACGGTTGGACGCCGCCCCAGGTGCCGCAATCCCTATGGCGATAGAGCCGAACACCAGCCCAGTCCTTGGCGAGGCCTATGACTCCAGGGTGTCGGACTCCGTTCCGAACTCTGAATCGTCCGCACCTCTTCCGATCGAACCCGATTGGGCTCTGATCATGGAGTTCACCGCCACGGACGTCTTTCAGCACTCGCCCTTTGGCGGTATCCTGAATTCACTAAAATCTCTCTCTTTGTCAGGAGAGCCTTGGCCGAATTACGGTCAACATGGTTGGGATACGGACGACGAAGAAATTCGGAGCCCACCCACCACCCACTTCGTAGCCACTGTCGACGATTTAACCGACATGCTCGACTTCGACTCCGAAGACATCGACGGTATGGACGCCGATGAAGGAGAAGACCAAGAACCAACACCTATAGGGAACTGGAAAGCCACCTCGTCATATGGCATATACATAGTGGACACCCCCAAAGCAGGGGATGGCGATGATAAAACGGAGGACGGCCCCTCCAAGAAGCAACCCAAGCGCCAACGTCAGCGGCGCTGCTCTAAATCCCGCCAAAGTAAAAACGGCGAGTCCGGCACCAGAGATAACAACACGCCCGACAGTGCCGAAGACAACCCCCTCCAGCAGGATTCAGTGCAGGAGGACGAAGGAGCCAGCCCTCATGAGAGAGCGGCCGACAGGGAGGTCGAGGATGACAATTATATGCCTCCCTCCGAAGACGAGGCAAGCCTCGACGACGACGAATTCGTTGTGCCAGAGGACCCCGTCGAACAAGAGCGTTTCAAACACAGGCTTATGGACACGGCAAGCAGCCTCAAGAAAAAACAGCAGCAGCTTAGAGCTGACCAAGACTTGCTAGCCGACAGATGGACCGAAGTCCTGGTGGCCGAAGAGTATAAAATCGAACGCCCCTCCAAGAGCTACCCAAAGCGCAGGTTGCTACCCCAACTTGAGGAGGAAGCAACTAAACCTACATCACCAGTGTACGATGCGCCCGATCGGCCACCCCGTGGCCGCGACAG
This sequence comes from Triticum aestivum, assembly GCF_018294505.1. NCBI lineage: Eukaryota > Viridiplantae > Streptophyta > Magnoliopsida > Poales > Poaceae > Triticum > Triticum aestivum. The sequence goes on along the minus strand of NC_057798.1, from coordinate 304,409,774 downwards.
AGAGGCCTTCAGGCCCTCGACCCAAGCCGCACCCCGGCACCGCTCAAAAAATACCAGAGTGCGGGGAGACACAACAGACCTGCGAGACATATTGGAGAACAAGGCAAGGCAAACAAGATTGATCTACGGATCGCGTGGGCGCCCCACTTCACGTGACGACAACCGTCACGCCGGATATGATAAATACGGCCAAGCCGAATACAACAGACCAAGCTCATCCGAGCTGCGTCGTGATATAGCCCAGTACAGGGGCGCCGCACACCCACTATGCTTCACAGACGAAGTAATGGATCATCAAATCCCCGAGGGTTTTAAACCCGTAAACATCGAATCATACAATGGCACAAAAGATCCCGCGGTATGGATCGAGGATTATCTCCTTCATATTCACATGGCCCATGGTGATGATCTACATGCCATCAAATACCTCCCGCTCAAGCTTAAAAGACCAGCTCGGCATTGGCTTAACAGCCTGCCAGTAGAGTCAATTAGTTGCTGGGAGGACCTGGAATCCGCATTCCTTGACAACTTCTAGGGCACTTACGTGCGACCACCAGACGCTGATGACCTAAGCCACATAATCCAGCAGCTAGAGGAATCGGCTAGACAATTCTGGACACTGTTCCTAACCAAGAAAAATCAAATAGTCGACTCTCCGGACGCCGAGGCCCTTGTAGCCTTCAGGCACAACATCCGAGACGAATGGCTTGCCCGGTACCTGGGACAGGAAAAGCCGAAATCTATGGCATCCCTCATGACACTCATGACCCGCTTTTGTGCGGGAGAAGACAGCTGGCTAGCTCGTAGCAATAACATAACCAAGAGTCCTGGCAATTCGGATACCAAGGACAACAATGGCAGGTCACGTCGCAACAAGCACAAGCACCGCATTAACGGTGACAATACTAAGGATACGGCAGTCAATGCCGGATTCAGAGGCTCTAAACCCGGTCAGCGGAAGAAGCCATTCAAAAGAAACCCTCCAGGCCCATCCAGTTTAGACCGGATACTCGATCGCTCGTGCTAGATACACGGCACCCCCGAACAACCAGCCAACCACACCAACAGGGATTGTTGGGTGTTCAAGCAGGCAGGCAAGTTAAGTGCCGAAACCAGAGACAAGGGGCTGCATAGCGATGACGAGGAGGAGCCTCGGCCGCCGAACAACAGAGGACAGAAGGGATTCCCCCCGCAAGTGCGGACGGTGAACATGATATACGCAACCGACATCCCCAAAAGGGAGCGGAAGCATGCTCTCAAGGACGTCCATGCGTTGGAGCCAGTCGCGCCAAAGTTCAATCCATGGTCCTCCTGCCCGATCACTTTTAATCGAAGGGACCACCCCACTAGCATCTGTCATGGTGGATTCGCCGCATTGGTCCTAGACCCAATTATCGACGGATTTCACCTCACCAGAGTCCTAATGGACGGCGGCAGCAGCCTGAACCTGCTTTATCAGGATATAGTGCGAAAAATGGGTATCGATCCCTCAAGGATTAAACCCACAAAGACAACCTTTAAAGGCGTCATACCAGGTGTAGAAGCCAGCTGTACAGGCTCGGTTACACTCGAAGTGGTCTTCGGATCCCCGGATAATTTCCGAAGCGAAGAGTTAATCTTCGACATAGTCCCATTCCGCAGTGGCTATCATGCCCTGCTCGGACGAACCGCATTTGCAAAATTTAATGCGGTGCCGCACTACGCATATCTCAAGCTCAAGATGCCAGGACCTCGCGGAGTCATCACGGTAAATGGAAACACCGAACGCTCTCTCCGAACGGAGGAGCACACGGCGGCCCTGGCGGCGGAAGTACAGAGTAGCCTCTCAAGGCAATTCTCCAATCCAGGTGTTAAACGTCCGGACAACGTCAAGCGAGCCCGAAGTAACCTACAACAAAGCCGGCTGGCACGTTCCGAGCAAGCATAGCAGTGCGGCCCCAACCCCAGCCCTCGCCAGATGGTGATATCGGTACCACGCGTACATAATTACGCCTTAGAGATACCATGGGCATAAGGGGAGGGGCACAACTACGGCACGCCCAGAATGCGGCTCAACCGCACTTAGGGGCTCCCTATTCCGCCGTTTCTCTTTTTTATACACTTTCAGGACCCAACTATTCGGAAGGCCTGTCCGGCAATACACTCGCCGAACACACGATGCAACAGCCAGGGAGAGAACAAGCCGCGTCAAATGTCCAGGTGGTCTCTATAACGAGCTTAATACCTGTTTTACTTAAAGTCCCGCAGCTTGCCCCTGGAGGGGGACATGTCAAATAATCCCATCTCTTGCTTATCGCACTATTTGTATCGTTCTGCTTTCATAGCAGCCCTTTTTTAATAAACAATACATAGCTCTTATCTATTATTGTACTCATCTATTTTTTATACAAATATGCTCAGTCATGACATTATGCAACCGTACACTTTGGTACGGCCAATACACCAGGGGCTTAAGCACCCCATAACATGGTGTGAAAAGACCGAACACTCTCACGAGTGCGGCACCCCAAACTTATAGCACTATATGCATCGGCTCTGAATCATGTCTTTGGTCAATAGTTGGGTTTGCCCGGCTCCCATGTTTTGGTACCTTACATTCCGCAATGTTGGCTAAGGTAGCGCTGGGAGAACTACTGCGATTGTGCCCCAGTTGAGCTGGGTTAACACCTCAGTAGAGAAAGCTAAACCTGACCGTCATGATAGTGCGAGAGACCGGTTGCTGTTCGCGAGGTTTTTCGAGTCCTTAAAGACTTATGCCGCTTAGAGCGAGGAGCCAGACTTATCTGGCCTAGGTGTGGATAGCGCCCCGAACTCAGTCTTCCGAATACTAGGGGCTTCGCCGAAATTTAAAATTATAGAATTCTATGGCTAAGTGAGAGAGATAAAGCATTATAAGTCCGACGGCCTGGTTCGTTGTGCTGAGCGCCTCCCTAGATGGACCCAAGAATGGGAACAAGAGCGCTCAGGTTTATCCCGAACACCCCAGCACTCATGGCATGGGGGTAGAAGCCGACGACTTGCATCTCTCGGATTTGATAAACGGCCACACAGAAGGTAATATTTTAAATTAACAAAGCATTGCTTAACGCATATGAACAAAGTTTTCAGCGTACAGGATAACAGATGCGAGTCTACTCAAAAATTACATCTTTGGAGCATTCGTCCGCTATAAGGCGGGCACCCTTCAGAACGTCCTTATAATACATCTCGGGTGTGCGATACTCCTTGCCCGGCGGTGGCGTGTCCATCAAAAGCTTCTCAGCGTCCAGCTTGCCCTAGTGCACTTTAGCACGGGCAAGGGCCCGACGGGCACCTTCGATATAGACGGAGCGCTTGATGACCTCAATCCACGGACACGCGTCCACCAGCCGTCGCACCAGACCGAAGTAGCTCCCAGGCATGGCTTCTCTAGGCCACAGCCGAACTATGAGGCCCTTCATGGCCTGTTCGGCCACCTTGTGGAGCTCGACCAGCTGCTTCAGCCGGTCGCTCAGGGGCACCGGATGTTCGGCCTCAGCATACTGAGACCAGAACACCTTTTCCGTCGAGCTCCCCTTCTCGGCTCGGTAGAATGCGGCAGCATCAGACACACTACGGGGCAGATCGGCGAACGCTCCTGGAGAGCTCCGGATCCGGGTAAGTAACAGATAATTTACTTTTATATTCTTGCTTTGCATAAAGAATGCCTTACCCGCCGCTATCTTCTTCATCGCCTCGATCTCCTGGAGGGCCTTCTGGGCTTCGGCCTTAGCGGCCTTGGCACTCTCAAGAGCCAAGGCGAGCTCGGACTCTCGAGTCTTCAAGTCACGCTCCAAACTCTCGTGTTTTTCCACGAGAGCCTGGAGCTCTTGCCGCACCTCCGCCACCCGCGCCTCCTGCTTCTCTCGCTCGGTGCGCTCCAAGGCCGCACTATTTTCGGCCTTGGAGACCGCCTCCTTCAGGGTCGCCACCTCGGCCGTGGCCCCTGCAACATTTACGTTGGTCCTGTCATTATTTGCAACCAAGTATTTCTATATACATTTACATGCGGTATTACATTACCCTCCTTGTCCTCGAGCTGCTTCTTGGCACGGCCGAGCTCGTTCTCGGACCGGTCGAGGTTCTCCTTCAATGCATTGACCTCCGCAGTCACTGCGGCAGAGGTCAGTGGCGCAGCCTGCATTCCCATATTGACATATTTTTTTAGACTCCTGCGTATATCTTTTTAGATCCTCAGCTCGGCTTTTCTTTCCGAACATCGAACTGAGCATCAGGGGCTACTGTCTATGCGGTAACATTTTTATATGTTTTTGAACACATACCTCAAAAGCCTGTTAACAGACTTGTACAGGCTTCTGTCAGCCCGCTCTTGGCGGACTGAACCTTCTGAATCACCGCACTCATAACAGTGCGGTGTTCCTCGTCGATGGAGGCGCCGTTAAGCACCTCCAGCAAATTGTCCGGTGCCTCCGGATGGATGGAGGCCGCCGGCGTAGTAGGCGTGCCCTTCTCGCGAAGGCGCTGCCTACCGGTCTCTGGAACCGTTGATGGTTCCGGAGCAGTGTCCGGTCCAGAGCCGGACTTGGATCCCTCCGGGGCTTTACCCCCTTTGGGTCTAGAGTCCGGGAGGTTGCCTTGCGGCGCCTCCAGGACCACCTCCTCCTGGTTTAGTCCCTTTCGGGACTCCACCTCGGCATCGTCCGTAGGGAGAGGGGAGGAGGTCGTCGGAAGTGAAGCACTATTCACATCCGACGAATCCAAGGAGCCGCTTGTCGAATCGTCGAGCTGAGCCTTGGGCGGACTGCATGATCAAATTCGGCGTCAGAAAATTCCAAATAATGGAGGAGCGCCATAAGTTATTCGGATATCCGGATGCTTACGATTTTGCGAGGGGCTTGACCCTAGATGGCCATTCCTCCCCGCCGTCTTCAGCATCGGAGGCGTAGTCCGGCAGAAGGGTCTTCCCCTTCTTGGACACTCCGGCCTCCCCAGTTGGGGCGGCCTTTCTTTTCTTTTCTCCCCCTGTTGGAGGGGGAGAGGCTTCTTCTTCTTCCTCCTCCTCGTCTTCAGAGGCGGAGGGTGCTTCGGGGTTGTGGGGCGATGAACCCGACACCACCAGGCGCCGGTAGCTCCTTCGAGTCTCCGTGGCCTTCTTGGCCTTCTTCTCCGGCACCACATGAGGTGCCGGAACCAGCAGCCATGTTAATTGGGCATCCGCTGGGTCTTCTGGTAAGGGAGTCGGACAGTTCACCTGCCCGGATGTCTTCAGCCAGTCCTGTCAAAGGAAAGGGAGGTTAGATCCCACATAGAGTCAGACTATGAAAGACAAGAGTTCCGTAAAGGGTAGATTAGCTTACCTCGCTGGCCTGACGCCGCGAGCTGAATCCACGATCTTCGGTAGCGGATGCGGGTGCCTCAGCGCCCTTAAACAGCACCTTCCAGGCATCTTCGTACGTAGTGTCAAAAAGCTTGCTTAAGGTTTGGTGATGTGCCGGATCAAACTCCCACAATTTGAAGGCCCGTTGTTGGCATGGGAGGATCCGGCGGATGAGCATGACCTGGACTAAGTTGACAAGCTTGAGATTCTTGTTCACCAGCTTTTGGACGCAGGTTTGAAGTCCGGTCAGCTCTTCTGAATCCCCCCACATTAGGCCTGTCTCTTTCCAGGAAGTGAGCCGTGTGGGGAAGCCAGATCGAAATTCGGGGGCCGCCGCTCATTTGGGATCACGCGGCTCGGTGATGTAGAACCACCCCGACTGCCATCCCTTTATTGTCTCCACGAAGGAGCCCTCGAGCCATAGGACGTTGGCCATCCGGCCCACCATGGAACCTCCGCACTCCGCTTGGCGGCCGCCCACTACCTTCGGCTTGACATTAAAAGTCTTCAGCCATAAGCCGAAGTGGGGCTGGATGCAGAGGAAGGCCTCGCATACGATGATGAACACCGAGATGTTGAGGATGAAGTTCGGGGCCAGATCGTGGAAGTCCAGGCCGTAGTAGAACATGAGCACCCGGACGAACGGGTGAAGAGGAAAAATCAGTCCGCGGAGGAAATGGCGAAGAAAAACAACCCTCTCATGGGGCCTGGGGGTGGGGATGAGTTGCCCCACATCTGGAAGCCGGTGCGCGATGTCGTCAGATAGGTATCCGGCCTTCCTCAGTTTCTTGATTTGCCCCTCCGTGACGGAGGAGGCCATCCATCTACCTCCCGCTCCGGACATGATTGGAGAAGGTTGAGGTGGGAAGTGCGGGCTTGGGCTTTGGAGCTCGAGCGCGCAGGGACGAATAAGCAAAGGAGGAAGAAGGCGTAAATGGAAAGGGTAGATTCTTGTCCCCTTATATGGGAGCCGAAACTACGAGCCCCCACCGGCCTAATAAAACTCGCTTATCTCCCAAGCGCCGTGGTTAATGGTGCGGTTGGGTTACCCACGCCCGTATTGATGAGAATCCCGGAATAAGGGGACACGATCTCTGCTTTGACAAGACGTGCCAAGGAAACCGCCCCGCTAAACGCGTTGAGGTGGAACAGTAAAATGATTCAAATAAAGGCTTGGCCGTGGTGTGATGTCACGCTGCAGAATACGTCAGCAGATTAGATTTGTGCGGATATTATTCTCTCTACGGTGGTATGTGGAACTTATTTTTGCAGAGCCGGACACTATCCTGGTGTTCAGCATCTTCTATGAAGTATTCGGAGGAGGAACCCGTCTTGCAATGCCGAAGACAATTTGCGCGCCGGACTCGTCGTCATTGAAGCCTGGTTCAGGGGCTACTGAGGGAGTCCTGGATTAGGGGGTGTCCGGATGGCCGGACTATGACCTTTGGCCGGACTCCCGGACTATGAAGATACAAGATTGAAGACTCCGTCCCGTGTCCGGATGGGACTTTCCTTGGCGTGGAAGGCAAGCTTGGCGATACGATATGAAGATCTCCTCCCATTGTAACCGACTCTGTGTAACCCTAGCCCTCTCCGGTGTCTATATAACCCGGAGAGTTTTAGTCCGTAGGACGAACAACAATCATACCATAGGCTAGCTTCAAGGGTTTAGCCTCTCTGATCTCGTGGTACATCCACTCTTGTACTACCCATATCATCAATATTAATCAAGCAGGAGTAGGGTTTTACCTCCATCGAGAGGGCCCGAACCTGGGTAAAAACATCATGTCCCTTGTCTCATGTTACCATCCGCCTAGACGCACAGTTCGGGACCCCCTACCCGAGATCCGCCGGTTTTGACACCGACAATTATCATGCTCTAGACGCGCGTCTGGAGCGCTGTCAGCTCATCCGAAGAGCCCCATGCCAGGCCTTTCTCTTGCCAGGAGGTGAGCCGCATCAGGACTCCGAATTGGAACGCGGGGGCCGCCGCCCAATTGGTGTCGCGCGGCTCGGTGATGTACAACCACCCCGACTGCCACCCATTGACAGTCTCCACAAAGGAGCCTTTGGGCTAGGTGACATTGGGCATCTTGCCCACCATGGCACCTCCGCACTCTGCTTGTTGGTCGTTCACCACCTTCAGCTTCACATTGAATGTCTTCAGCCATAGGCCGAAGTGAGGTGGGATGCGGAGGAAGGCCTCGCACACGACAATAAATGCCAATATGTTGAGGATAGAGTTGGGGGCTGCTACCTCTTGAGCACTGCGTTGGATTTCCCCGAAGAGGAGATGATGATGCAGCAAAGTAGCATAAGTATTTCCCTAAGTTTTTGAGAACCAAGGTATCAATGCAGTAGGAGACATGCACAAGTCCCTCGTACCTACACAAAACGATATCTACTCGCAACCAACGCGATTAGGGGTTGTCAATCCCTTCACATTCACTTACGAGGGTGAGATCTGATAGAGATGATAAATAATATTTTTGGTATTTTTGATAGATAGATGCAAAGTGAAAAGTAAAAGGCAAAGTAAAAACAAAGCAAGTAATAAAGCGATAGAGATTGATATGATGAGAATAGACCCGGGGGGCATAGGTTTCACTAGTGGCTTCTCTCAAGAGCATAAATATTCTACGGTGGGTGAACAAATTACTGTTGAGCAATTGACAGAATTGAGCATAGTTATGAGCATATCTAGGCAATGATCATGTATATAGGCATCACGTCCAAGACAAGTAGATCGAAACGATTCTGCATCTACTACTATTACTCCACTCATCGACCGCTATCCAGCATGCATCTAGAGTATTAAGTTAAAAACAGAGTAAGGCCTTAAGCAAGATGACATGATGTAGAGGGATAAATTCATGCAATATGATATAAACCCCATCTTGTTATCCTCGATGGAAACAATACAATACGTGCCTTACAACCCTTTCTGTCACTGGGTAAGGACACCACAAGATTGAACCCAAAGCTAAGCACTTCTCCCATTGCAAGAACTACCAATCTAGTTGGCCAAACCAAAAAGGATAATTCGAAGAGACTTGCAAAGATAACTCAATCATACATAAAAGAATTCAGAGAAGAATCAAATATTTTCCATAGATAATACTGGATCATAAACCCACAATTCATCGGTCTCAACAAACACACCGCAAAAAGAAGATTACATCGAATAGATCTCCACAAGAGAGGGGGAGAACATTGTATTGAGATCCAAAAAGAGAGAAGAAGCCATCTAGCTACTAGCTATGGACCCGAAGGTCTGAAGTAAACTACTCACACTTCATCGGAGGGGCTATGGTGTTGATGTAGAAGCCCTCCGTGGTGGATGCCCCCTCCGGCGGAGCTCCGGAACAGGCCCCAAGATGGGATCTCGTGGATACAGAAGGTTGCGGCGGTGGAATTAGGTTTTTGGCTCCTGTTCTGATCGTTTGGGGATACGTAGGTATATATAGGAGGAAGGAGTACGTCGGTGGAGCACAGGGGGCCCACGAGGTAGGGGGGCGCGCCCAGGGGGGCGCGCCCTCCACCCTCGTGACCGCCTCTGGCACTTCTTGGAGTAGGGTCCAAGTCTCCTGGATCACGTTCGGTGAGAAAATCACGTTCCCGAAGGTTTCATTCCGTTTGGACTCCGTTTGATATTCCGTTTCTTCGAAACACTGAAATAGGCAAAAAACAGCAATTCTGGGCTGGGCCTCCGGTTAATAGGTTAGTCCCAAAAATAATATAAAAGTGGAAAATAAAGCCCAATATAGTCCAAAATAGTAGATAAAGTAGCATGGATCAATCAAAAATTATAGATACGTTGGAGACATATCAGGCATCCCCAAGCTTAATTCCTGCTCGTCCTCGAGTAGGTAAATGATAAAAAAGAATTTTTGATGCGGAGTGATACTTTGGCATAATTTCAATGTAAATCTTCTTAATTGTGATATGAATATTCAGATCCGAAATATTCAAGACAAAAGTTCATATTGACACAAAAATAATAATACTTCAAGCATACTAATCAAAGCAATCATGTCTTCTCAAAATAGCATGGCAAAAGAAAGTTCATCCCTACAAAATCATATAGTTAGGCTATGCTTCATTTTCGTCACACAAAGATGTTCCCAACTTCTATACCCCTGATGACAAGCCAAGCAATTGTTTCATACTTAAATAATCTCAAACTTTTTCAACCTTCACGCAATACATGAGCGTGAGCCATGGATATAGCACTATGGGTGGAATAGAATATGATGATGGGGATTGTGTGGAGAAGACAAAAAAGGAGAAAGTCTCACATTGACGAGGATAATCAACGAGCTATGGAGATGCCCATCAATTGATGTCAACATGAGGAGTAGGGATTTCCATGCAACGGATGCACTAGAGCTATGAATGCTCAACAAAAGAAAACTAGTGGGTGTGCATCCAACTTGCTTGCTCACGAAGACCTAGGGCATTTGAGGAAGCCCATCGTAGGAATATATAAGCCAAGTTCTATAATGAAAGATTCCCACTAGTATAAAAAGACAACTTAATGAGACTCACTACATGAAGGACAAGGTGCTACTTTGAAGCACAATATGTGAGACTCACTACATGAGGAACAAGGTGCTACTTTGAAGCACAAGTGTGGAAAAAGAGATAGTAGCATTGCCCTTTTTCTTTTTTTTTTCTTTTTTTCTTTTTTGGGCCTTTTTTTTCTTTTGGCCTTTTTTTGGGCAATGCTCTAAAAATGATGATCATCACACTTCTATTGATTACAACTCGAAACCTAGAACAAGATATGACTCTGAATGCCTCCGGCGGTGTACCGGGATGGTGCAATGAATCAAGAGTGACATGTATGAAAAATAATGCATGGTGGCTTTGCCACAAATACGATGTCAACTACATGATCATGCGATGGCAATATGACAAAAGTAATGTATGTCATGATGATGATGATGGAAGTTGCATGGCAATATATCTTGGAATGTCTATGGAAATGCCATGATAGGTAGGTATGGTGGCTGTTTTGAGGAAGATATAAGGAGGTTTATGTGTGATAGAGCATACCGTATCACGGGGTTTGGATGCACCGGCGAAGTTTGCACCAACTCTCAAGGTGAGAAAGGGCAATGCACGGTACCGAAGAGGCTAGCAAAGGCGGAAAGGTGAGAGTGCGTATAATCCATGGACTCAACATTAGTCAAAAGAACTCATATACTTATTGCAAAAATTTAGAAGTCATCAAAAATCAAGTACTACGCGCATGCTCCTAGGGGGGTAGATTGGTAGGAAAAGACCATCACTCGTCCCCGACCGCCACTCATAAGAATGCACAAGCCAGGTACACTTCATGTTTCAAATTTGTTACACAACTTTAACCATACGTGCATGCTACGGGACTTGCAAACTTCAACACAAGCATTTCTCAAATTCATAATCACCCAACTAGCATGACTTTGATATTATCACCTCCATATGTCAAAACAAATATCAAGCATCAAACTTATCTTAGTATTCAATTCACTCAAAAGAAACTTTCACATATCTTGAACACCAAGTATATTAACATTAAGCAAATTACCATGCTATTAATGACTCTCAAAATAATCTAAGTGAAGCATGAGAGATCAATAGTTTCTTTAAAACAAATCCACCACCGTTCTCTAAAAGATCTAAGTGAAGCACTAGAGCAAAAATTATCACGCTCAAAAGATATAAGTAAAGCACTATGAGCAAAACTATCAAGCTCAAAAGATATAAGTGAAGCACATAGAGTATTCTAGAAAATTCCAAATCATGTATGACTCTCTCAAAAGGTGTGTACAGCAAGGATGATTGTGGTAGACTAAAAAGCAAAGACACAAATAATACAAGACGCTCCAAGAAAAACACATATCATGTGGTGAATAAAAATATAGCTCCAAGTAAATTACCGATGGAAGTGGACAAAAGAGGGGATGCCTTCCGGGGCATCCCAAAGCTTTGACTTTTTAATGTCCTTGGATTATCTTGGGGGTGCCATGGGAATCCCCAAGCTTAGGCTCTTGCCACTCCTTGTTCCATAATCCATCAAAAGAATTCACCCAAAACTTGAAAACTTCACAACACAAAACTCAACAAAAATCTCGTGAGCTCCGTTAGAGAAAGAAAACAAAAGACTACTTCAAGGTACTGTAATGAACTCATTATTTATTTATATTGGTGTTAAACCTACTGTATTCCAACTTCTCTATGGATTATAAACTATTTTACTAGCCATAGATTCATCAAAATAAGCAAACAACACACGTAAAACAGAATCTGTCAAAAACAGAACAGTCTGTAGCAATCTGTAACTAACGCAAACTTCTAGAACTCTAAAAATTCTACCAAAATAGCAAGTCCTGGAAAATTTGTTTATTTAACAGCATCAAAAATAATCAACGCAAAAGCACGTTCCTGTGATTTAACAAAATTATATTCGTGCGCGCAAAGTTTCTGTTTTTCAGCAGAATCAAATCAACTATCATCGTAGGTTATCCTATAGGTTCTACTTGGCACAAACACTAATTAAAAGATAAAACCACATCTAAACAGAAGCTAGATGGATTATTTATTCCTAAACAGAAGCAAAAACAAAAAAAGACACAAAATAAAATTGGGTTGCCTCCCAATAAGCGCTATCGTTTAACGCCCCTAGCTAGGCATAAAAGCAAGGATAGATCTAGGTATTGCCATCTTTGGTTTCCATTTTTTTAGCGGAGTCATGCTCGAATCCGGGAGGTTCTTTCCGCTTCCCTTCATACTCAGAAATTTTTAGATCTAAAGAATCCAACCGCTTGTTACAAAGAGTAATCAACATATTCATGCGGTGAAGATTTCCGCTAACACTTTTAAGAGGCTCAAGAGACTTTTGTAAAAAAATGTTACTTCGCAAATCTTTTCAAACACTTGGGTTTCTTCCTGGGTAGGATGAGATCCTCCCTTTTGGGGTAGTGTTCCCACTATTCCCTCTACAATTTCATGCGCAATACTGGGATCAATCTCAATGAAATTTCCCTTGGCAATGCAATCCAAGAGTTGTCTATGCGTCATATTTAACCCAACATAAAAATTACGAAGAAGAATTCTAAAGTTCACCTCTAGGGTGCACTTACGATAAGATTCCATCATCCTATACCAAGCGTCTTTTAAGTTTTCTCCTTGCCTTTTCTTGAAGTGAAGAACTTCAAACTCGGGAGAGATAGGAGCGGATAAGGAATTAGACATAAAGACAAGCAAGCAAACTAACACACGAGCAAACAGAAAGATAATGGTAAAAAGGCAAACGGGAAAGAGATGAGGAGATTGGGAAAGAGAGGGCGAATAAAATGGCAAGGGTGAAGTGGGGGACAGGAAAACGAGAGGCAAATGGTAAATAATGTAATGCGAGAGATAGGGATTGCGATGGGTACTTGGTATAGTTGACTTGCTTGCGTGAGCCTCCCCGGCAACGGCGCCAGAAATTCTTCTTGCTACCTCTTGAGCACTGCGTTGGATTTCCCCGAAGAGGAGAGGATGATGCAGCAAAGTAGCGTAAGTATTTCCCTCAGTTTTTGAGAATCAAGGTATCAATCCAGTAGGAGACCACGCACAAGTCCCTCGTACCTACACAAAACGATAGCTACTCGCAACCAACGCGATTAGGGGTTGTCAATCCCTTCACATTCACTTACGAGGGTGAGATCTGATAGAGATGATAAATAATATTTTTGGTATTTTTGATAGATAGATGCAAAGTGAAAAGTAAAAGGCAAAGTAAAAAAAAGCAAGTAATAAAGCAATAGAGATTGATATGATGAGAATAGACCCGGGGGCCATAGGTTTCACTAGTGGCTTCTCTCAAGAGCATAAATATTCTACGGCGGGTGAACAAATTACTGTTGAGCAATTGACAGAACTGAGCATAGTTATGAGCATATCTAGGCAATGATCATGTATATAGGCATCACGTCCAAGACAAGTAGATCGAAACGATTCTGCATCTACTACTATTACTCCACTCATCGACCGCTATCCAGCATGCATCTAGAGTATTCAGTTAAAAACAGAGCAACGCCTTAAGCAAGATGACATGATGTATAGGGATAAATTCATGCAATATGATAAAAAAACCATCTTGTTATCCTCGATGGCAACAATACAATACGTGCCTTGCAACCCTTTCTGTCACTAGGTAAGGACACCGCAAGATTGAATCCAAAGCTAAGCACTTCTCCCATTGCAAGAACTACCAATCTAGTTGGCCAAACCAAAAGGGATAATTCGAAGAGACTTGCAAAGATAACTCAATCATACATAAAAGAATTCAAAGAAGAATCAAATATTTTCCATAGACAATACTGGATCATAAACCCACAATTCATCAGTCTCAACAAACACACTGCAAAAAGAAGATTACATCGAATAGATCTCCACAAGAGAGGGGGAGAACATTGTATTGAGATCCAAAAAGAGAGAAGAAGCCATCTAGCTACTAGCTATGGACCCGAAGGTCTGAAGCAAACTACTCACACTTCATCGGAGGGGCTATGGTGTTGATGTAGAAGCCCTCGGTGGTGGATGCCCCCTCCGGTGGAGCTCCGGATCAGGCCCCAAGATGGGATCTCGTGGATACAGAAGGTTGCGGCGGTGGAATTAGGTTTTTGGCTCCTGTTCCGATCGTTTGGGGATACGTAGGTATATATAGGAGGAAGGAGTACGTCGGTGGAGCACCAGGGGGCCCACGAGGTAGGGGGCGCGCCCAGGAGGGCGCGCCCTCCACCCTCGTGACCGCCTCTGGCACTTCTTGGAGTAGGGTCCAAGTCTCCTGGATCACGTTCGGTGAGAAAATCACGTTCCCGAAGGTTTCATTCCGTTTGGACTCCATTTGATATTTCGTTTCTTCGAAACACTGAAATAGGCAAAAAACAACAATTCTGGGCTGGGCCTCCGGTTAATAGGTTAGTCCCAAAAATAATATAAAAGTGGAAAATAAAGCCCAATATAGTCCAAAACAATAGATAAAGTAGCATGGAGCAATCAAAAATTATAGATACGTTGGAGACATATCAGGGGCCAAATCATGGAAGTCCAGCCCATAGTAGTACATCAGTCCGCGGACGAACGGGTGGAGGGGGAATCCCAGCCCGCAGACGAAGTTTGTGAGAAACACCACCCTCTCTTGGGGCTCCGGGGTGGGTACGATTTGTCCCTTGGCCGGAAGTCGATGAGCGATGTCCTTGGCCAGGTACCCGGCCTCCCGGAGCTCCTTGATGTCCTTCTTCTTAACGGAGGAGGCCATCCACTTGCCTCCTACTCTAGATTCGGACATGATTGGAGTGCTTTTTTGGGCGGAGAAGGCGAGAGCTTTGGCGCTGGAGCTCGAGAATGGATGGGCAGAGGAAGGAGAAGGCGTGGGTGAACAAGGATGAATCCTTATCCCTTTATAAAGGCAGTAAAAGTCATGCGCCTCCCTACTCGCCTTAAAATTCGCCTATTCCCCAAGCGCCATGCAGATGGCACGGTTGGGTTACCCGTGCCCGTATTGATGAGAATCCCATGATAAGGGGACACAATCTCTGCTTCGACAAGATGTGCTAGTGAAACTGCACCTCAAAATACGGTGCGACAAGCTAAAAAATGGTTTGAATAATGACCGGGTAGTGGCGTGATGTCATGCTACAAAAAGTTGTCAGCGAATTGGACTCGTGAAATATTATACTCTCTACGGTTGTGTGTGGTACTTTTTTTGCAGAGCCAGACACGTTTTCTATGTTCGGAAGGTTATGTTGGAGTATACGGAGAAGGAATCCGCCTTGCAATGTCGAAGACAATCTGCGCGCCGGACTCATCGTCATTGAAGGTTCAGGGGCTACTGCGAGAGTCCTGGACTAAGGGGTCCTCGGACAGCCGGACTGTATACTTGGTCCGGACTATTGGACTATGAAGATACAAGATAGAAGACTTCGTCCCATGTCCGGATGGGACTCTTCTTTGCGTGGAAGGCAAGCTTGGCGATTCGGATATGTATATTCCTTTCTCTGTAACCGACTTTGTACAACCCTACCCCCCCCCCCCCGTGTCTATATAAACCAGTGGGTTTAGCTTCTAGGGTTTAGCCACAACAATCATAACCTCATAGGTTTGACTTCTAGGGTTTAACCATTACGATATCGTGGTAGATCAACTCTTGTAATACTCTTATTCATCAAGATCAATCAAGCAGGAAGTAGGGTATTACCTCCATAGAGAGGGCCCGAACCTGGGTAAACATTGTGTCCCCTGTCTCCTGTTACCATTAGCCTTAGACGCACAGTTTGGGACCCCCTACCCGAGATCCGCCGGTTTTGACACTGACAAGAGGTGCTCTGCATTTATGTCTTGCGGTCACAGAAAGGGCTAGCGAGATACCACTATTGTCATATTATATCATGGTTGTTTTGACAAAGTGTTGTTATTCGAGATATCTTATTATTGCTCGCTAGTTGATTATGTCATTGATATGAGTTAATATAGTTTCTAAGAGTTATTGTTGACATGGTTAGTTATAATCTTGGCTGAAAACCTGGGTGCTGATTAAGCTTATTTATGTAAACAAGAGCAAAAGAGTTCGTAAAAGTTTTTATTTTTCACTTTCAGTTTATCAACTGAACTGCTTGAGGACAAGCGAAGGTTTTAAGATTGGGGGAGTTGATATGTCTCCGACGTATATACTTTTCCTAATGCCTTCCTCTTGTTTTGTACGCTAATTTGCATGATTTGAATGAAACTAACTCGGGCAGACGCTGGTTTCAGCAGAACTACCATGGTGTTGTTTTTGTGCAGAAATAAAAGTTCTTGGATTGGCAGAAACTTAAGAATTTCTGGAGCCAAGAACCATCGGATGTGGCACCTGGGTGGGCACAACCCACCAGGGCGCCCCCCCTCCAGGCGTGCCCAGGTGGGTTGTCCCCACCTGGTGGCCCGCACACCTCAACCCTGCTACTATAAAGTCATATTTTCAAAGAAAAATCAGGGAGAAAGAATTATCATGTTTCACGAGACGAAGCCGCTGCCACCTCCTATTCTTCATCGGGAGGCCAGATCTGGAGTCCGTTTGGGGCTCCAGAGAGGGGGATCTTCGATCTTCGTCATCACCAACCCTTCTCCATCGCCAATTCCATGATGCTCCCCACCAGGAGTGAGTAATTCCTTCGTAGACTCGCTGGTCGGTGAGGAGTTGGATGAGATTCATCATGTAAACGAGTTAGTTTTGTTAGAGCTTGATCCCAAGTATCCATTATGTTCTGAGATTGATGTTGCTATGACTTTTCCATGCTTAATGCTTGTCACTTCGGGCCCGGGTGCCATGATTTCAGATCTGAACTGTTTATGTTATCACCATTATATCTATGTTCTAGATCCGATCTTGCAAGTTATAGTCACCTACTACGTGTTATGATCCGGCAAACCCAGGGTGACAGAAGTTAGGACACTTCCCGGTGATGACCGTAGTTTGAGGAGTTCATCTATTCACCGTGTGTTAATGCTTTGTTCCAGTTTTCTGTTAAAAGGAGGCCTTAATATCCCTTAGTTTCTGATAGGACCCCGCTGCCACGGGAGGGTAGAACAAAATATGTCATGCAAGTTCTTTCCGTAAGCACGTATGACTATTTACGGAAGACATGCCTACATTATATTTGTGAACTGGAGCTAGTGTCGTATCGCCCTAGGTTATGACTGTTATGTGATGAATATCATCCAAGGAATTCACATATCCAATGCCTACAAATTTATCTCATGTTGTTCTTGCTAAGTTACTATTGCTACTATCACTATTGCACTTGCTACAAAACCATTGCTATCACTGTGACTGTTACTATTGTTGTTGCTACTACTATCAAAACTACCATACGACTTTGCTAATGATCACTTTGCTGCAGATAATTAATCTCCAGGTGTGGTTGAATTGACAACTCACCTGCTAATACTTGCAAATATTCTTTGGCTCCCCTTGTGTTGAATCAATAAATTTGGGTTTTATACTCTACCCTCAAAAATTGTTGCAATCCCCTATACTTGTGGGTTATCAAGAGTTAGTTCATAATCTGTTCTCGTTAGGGGATTTCCTCAGTTTGTACTGAAAAAATAGTGTATATGCTACATAGTAAAACTTCCTCATCCTGACTACCTGCTACAATGTGTGCCATGTATGACGCATGGTTTTAGTTGCTAACCAAAAGGAAAATGGCAGAGGTTAGTGCCATCTCTGAAATCTGCTACTACTACTAGAACCACAACTAGTGCTTCCATGCCATGCCATGCCAAAACTATTTGTAGTTTTCTCACATATCTTACAACCTAAAAAGGCACAAAATCCATGGCAAGAAAAGATATATGTGGGTATTTTGCCCCTGCTTGTATTTTTCTACTGAAAACTAGATCATTGATGGCGGGTGTTGCTGCGCCCTTCTATTTGACGATATGATGATAGGAATATGCATGGGATTATCATTATATATATGACAGTAATGGAACACTAATATCATGAATAGCTATAGAACCCATTACATAAACACGATCTTGTACCTGGTCATAGGTAGCAAAGGGAAGACACTACCATGTCAAAAGTTCAATAATGAGAAAGAATGATACAAGAAAGCAAGGCGAGGAATTAGTAACCTGCTTTGAGAATCGACATGCTTGCTACACCTGCGTAAGGCAGCAACCAAACAGGCTCAAACCATTTGCAAAGAGACAAATAAGAAGCTCTAAGAACGCGGCCGCATGTAGAAAGTGGGGGGAAATTAGTTTCGTGAACATGATTTTCTACAATGCTCTGGACAGATGTCAATTGCTATTTCACAGTGGTTGCTTAATTTTCATGTTTCACTACCAAGTTCATAAAAGATAGTGATTGTGAAAACGCAGGAGGTCTAGGAAAATGAACTATTGAAAGCACAAGTGCACCCTGGATGATTTTGGTAATTAATATCAATATATCTCTTGTTGGACTAACACTTTTACCTAGTATGTTTCAGACAAGTTCAACAATGGAGTGGCATGGACTAAAGGATGTGGAACCCCTTCAAGATGCTAAGGACAAAGGATTGGCTCAAGCTCCAAGATCAAGACTCTACATTTTCTATTTTAGTGATCCAAGATCACATTGAGTCTATAAGAAAAGCCAATACTATCAAGAGGGGATGAGGTGTTGCTTAATAGCTTGCTTGCTGTAACACCCGGATGATTAAGCAACAGTGATCACCTCGGTTACTGTGGCTAACCTCACGTTGATTCGAACCCGGTCTACAAATAAATTCAAAACAAAACCAAAGATAAAAGGTTTCAAAAACTAAAACTAAAATGTTCGGGGGTTGTCTAAAATAACAAACCTAATTATGGTGGGGTGCACAAAATTTTGTAAAATGTTTTGGCATTTTAATTAATCTAAAACAGAAAGTAAGAAAAGGGAAAAATATAAAAAAAGGAAAATAAAACAAAAGAGGTGGGGGGAAGGAACCCCCACTGGCCCATCTGGGCCAGCCCTTCCCCACCTGGCCCAGCCAGCCCCCCCGAACCCCCCACCTGGCCCCCTCACCCCTGGCCCAGCCCCCTACCCTGGGCCGGCCCAGCCGGCCGGCCACTTAGCCCTCCCGCGGCTAGAAACCCTAGCCGCCCCACCTCACTCGCCCCCACTCGCCCCCCCCCCCGCCCCGATCCCCTTTCCCCTGCCCCCGCCCCGATCCAGATCGGGGGCGAGACCCCCGTCGCACCCCTCATCGCCGGCGGCCCCCGCCGCCCCAACCGGTCGCCTCCACCCCCCCTCCTCCTCTCCACCGCCCGGACCCCCTCCTCCCCTCCGTCGCCCCCACGCGCGGGGCACCCGCCACCGCGGGGTCAACCCCGGCCTCCCCCGCCTCACCGGACGCCCTCCCCGACGCCGGCGACCGCTTCCCCGCCCGCCTCCTCGCCGGACGTCAGCGAGCTCCACCGCGCCCGCCCCCCTAGACCCTACGGGCCCCACTGTGAGCTTCACATCTCCCCCCCCCTTCGCTCCCCTCTCCCCTCCCGCGCGCCACCATAGCCCCGCGCCCCGTCGCCGGCTCCGGCCATCCGCGGCCAACGCCCCCGCCGCACCACGGCGGCCGTCGACTCCCGCACCACCTCTCGCCGCGGCGGCCGCCCCGACCACCACCGCGGCCCCGCACGGCGCTCGCCCCACTCCTCCCTGCCGCTCCGGCCGCTGCCGGCCCCGTCCACCGCTCGGTCGCCTCGCCGGCGCCGCTCGCAGCCCGGCCAACCTCACTGTGGCTGCGGCCCCTCCGGCCGTCGTCGTGGCCTCGGCCTCCCCCGTTGCGCCCCATTCGGGCGCTCAACTGCGCCTCTCCCCGTTCGCCCGCCCCGGTTGGGCTGGGTCCCTGACCAGTGGGGTCGGCCCCACTGTTAAAACGAAAATGAAAAAAAAAGGGGAAAACTAAATATTAAAAATAATAATTAAAATATTAATTAATTAATTAATTAATTAGAGAATTAATTAACTTAATTAAATCAGATTAGATTTAACCTAATCACTAATTAAAGCTAATTAACCACTGTTAATTAAATCTGATTAGGTTAATTAGATAACAGAGAATGACATGCGGGACCCACCTGTCAGGGTTGACTCAGTCAACCCTGTTGACTGCTGACGTCAGCATGACATCATGCTGACGTCATAAATACATTTTTTTCGAATTAATTAATTAATTAATTAAATTCCAGAAATTAATAAAATCTTTTAAAAATCATATCTTTTAATCCGTAACTCGGATTAAAATATTTTCAACATGAAAGTTGCTCAGAACGACGAGACGAATCCGGATACGCAGTCCGTTCGTCAGCCACACACCCCTAACCTATCGAACCTGCAACTTTTCCCCTCCGGCTCCTCTGCCCGAAAACCCTAAACACCGGGGATACTTTCCCGGATGTTTCCCCCTTAACCAGTACCTCCTCGTACCACGTTAGGGCACGCCTAGCATCGCTTCTTGACATGTCATGCATCGATATGCATCTGTTTACCTTGTATTCATTGTTTCTTCCCCCTCTTCTCTCCGGTAGACTACGAGACCGACGCTGCTGCTGGCCAGTTCGACTACGGAGTTGACGACCCCTCTCTCTTGCCAGAGCAACCAGGCAAGCCCCCCCCTTGATCACCAGATATCGCCTATTCTTCTCTATACTGCTTGCATTAGAGTAGTGTAGCATGTTACTGCTTTCCGTTGATCCTATTCTGATGCATAGCCTGACATTGTTGCTACACCTGTTGATACCTTACCTGCAATCCTAAATGCTTAGTATAGGATGCTAGTTTATCATCATTGGCCCTACATTCTTGTCAGTCTGCCTTGCTATACTATCGGGCCGTGATCACCTGGGAGGTGATCACGGGCATATGCTATATACTTTACACTGTTACATTACCTGTGATACTGTTCGGAGTTGGGGGCTGAAGGGGCAGGTGGCTCCATCCCGGTAGAGGTGGGCCTGGGTTCCCGACGGCCCTCGACTGTTACTTTGTGGCGGAGCGACAGGGCAGGTTGAGACCACCTAGGAGACAGGTGGGCCTGGCCCTGTTCGGCGTTCGCGGATACTTAACACGCTTAACGAGATCTTGGTATTTGATCTGAGTCTGGCTACGAGCCTATACGCACTAACCATCTACGTGGGAGTAGTTATGGGTATCCCGACGTCGTGGTATCAGCCGAAGCACTTCAGACGTCAGCGACGGAGCGGCGCGCGCCGAATTGGACTGGAACGCCACTAGGCTAGGTCTGCTTTCGGCCGCCCTCGCAACGTGCAGGTGTGCTCAGGGCGATGGGCCCAGACCCCTGCGCGCTTAGGTTTAGACCGGCGTGCTGGCCTCTCTGTTTTGCCTAGGTGGGGCTGCGACGTGTTGATCTTCCGAGGCCGGGCATGACCCAGGAAAGTGTGTCCGGCCAAATGGGATCGAGCGTGTTGGGCTATGTGGTGCACCCCTGCAGGGAAGTTAATCTATTCGAATAGCCGTGATCTTCGGTAACAGGACGACTTGGAGTTGTACCTTGACCTTATGACAACTAGAACCGGATACTTAATAAAACACACCCTTCCAAGTGCCACAGACAACCGGTGGTCGCTTTACCTCAGGGCGATGAGGAGGGATCGCCGGGTAGGATTATGCTATGTGATGTTACTTGGAGATGCTACTTGGAGGACTTCAATCTACTCTCTCCTACTTGATGCAAGACGGAGGTTGCGAGAAGCGTAGTCTTCGATAGGACTAGCTATCCCCCTCTTATTCTGGCATTCTGCAGTTCAGTCCACTGATATGGCCTCCTTACACATATACCCATGCATATGTAGTGTAGTTCCTTGCTTGCGAGTACTTTGGATGAGTACTCACGGTTGCTTTCTCCCCCCTTTTTCCCCTTTCCTTTCTTTCTGGTTGTCGCAACCAGATGCTGGAGTCCAGGAGCCAGACGCCACCGTCGACGACGACCCCTACTACACTGGAGGTGCCTACTACTACGTGCTGCCCGCTGACGACGACCTGGAGTAGTTAGGAGGATCCCAGGCAGGAGGCCTGCGCCTCTTTCGATCTGTATCCCAGTTTGTGCTAGCCTTCTTAAGGCAACTTGTTTAACTTATGTCTGTACTCAGATATTGTTGCTTCCGCTGACTCGTCTATGATCGAGCACTTGTATTCGAGCCCTCGAGGCCCCTGGCTTGTATTATGATGCTTGTATGACTTATTTTATTTTTAGAGTTGTGTTGTGATATCTTCCCGTGAGTCCCTGATCTTGATCGTACACATTTGCGTGCATGATTAGTGTACGATTGAATCGGGGGCGTCACAAGTTGGTATCAGAGCCGACTGCCTGTAGGAATCCCCCTTCCACACTCCTTGGCCGAAGTCGAGTCTAGACATTACAAAAACTTTTACTAACTTGGCTGTGTGCCTTACGGGCCCACGTCGCCATCGGGTGGTACTAGGATATTTTACTCCTCGACCTTTACTCTGGGACTCTGAACTCTTTTCTACTCGGGTTAAACGAATTTACTAACTCTAACATTAGGATCCCGTTACCACGTTCACCCCGAAGTTGGATAAGACATAGTTATTCTGTAGGATAGCATTTTGAATAGTGCCCATGTTGTCATTTGACTCCATTGAAACATCTTTGTTTTCAGATGGAACCCGCGAGGCAGGTCGTGCGCCACACTGCGGCCATTGGTGCCTCAGGATCACCTGTTGTGCTAGCCGATATGATGACCTATCTGGGTTATCGCTGGCACCCTGAGTACACCGTCTACGAGGAGTACCAGGACTTTAACCAGGAGCAGTACCGTGCCATCGTCCACCTCTACTCTCGGGAGTATGAGTCCACTACCGTGCTGCACACCGCTCATGGTGTTGGAGTGACCATCGAGATGGCAGTCCACGATGCGGCTCATGCTGCTCTGACACGTCTTCGTGGAGAGTATCAGGCATTGGACACTTCCCCTTTCAGGCACATTCCTATCGCATCTGACGTTGGTGCGGAGGGATACTACACTGCCGCCTACTCCACCGTCACCTGAGAGCCGTTCCACCATCAGCGCCTGGTTCTGCATGCTGATGGGCTGGACCGAGCTAACAGAGCTCTTCGCCACGAGTTGTACACCACTCGTCAGCACCTTTACAGGGCTCTGACGCGGTTGCACCCCTTTGTCCGGTCTGGACAGCTGCCGCGTTCTGCGATCTACCCAGCCAGGACCGTGATGCCCCACGGTGTCGGATGGCCAGAGGTGGGAGGCTACTCTCCCGCACTTGGTCCTCTTCTGCCACCTGAGCGTCGGGTTCTACACCAGAGTATCCGCGGCCCCCAGGCCACTGACGTGGAGGACTATCCGTTGCCTCACTACCAGCTGTCAGGTTACAGCTACCTTCACAGTACCTCCTGGGACTGATGTAGTCTTGTTCATTAGTCTTAGATGCACTCGCGAGCCTGCGTGCCGCCTATGATGACTTAGTCTATGTACGGAACTCTGTGTACTGAACTCTATGTCCGACCCCTTTTGTAAGTTATGCCGACTATCTATGTGGTATCTGTCGTGCTCCTTTCATTATGCATGTTTCATCATGAATGACTCTTGTCTATGCAAATTTCTCAATACTGAACTACCCCTGTTATATATTAGCAGGATGGTTAGACCAGCTGGTCGTGGTCGTGGTGGCAACTTCCCACCACCGCCTGAGTACATGGCTGGTATGATCCAACAGCTTGAGATGAATCGCCAGTTCATGGAAAACATGATGGCTCAGTTTCCTCGCCCCAATATGAACCAGCATCCAAACACAACAACTCTGCAGGATTTCATACGCCTCAACCCAAGTGTGTACCGCAGCTCAACCCAGCCGCTGGATGCTGATGACTGGCTCCGTGACATCACCTATGAGATGGAGTCTGCTGATGTAGCCCCTGCCAGCTATGTCACTTTTGCTTCCTTCTTCCTGAAGGGACCCGCAGCTCAATGGTGGGACAGCCACAGGCGTACTCTGCCAGTTGGGACAATCATCTCCTGGCCAGACTTTCAGGCTGCCTTCCGTGCCCGCTTCATTCCTCAGGGAATCATGGACAGGAAGAAGCGTGAGTTTCGCAACCTCACCCAAGGCAACAAGACTGTTGAAGCTTATCAGCGGGAGTTTCTGGACTTATCCCGCTATGCTGAAGAAGACATTGCAACTGATGCTCGCAGACAGGAGAAGTTCCGTGAAGGCCTTCAAGCTGACATCAAGCTCACACTTCTAGTGCATGACTTTGCCGATTTCGCCACCTTGGTGAACAAGGCCATCAATGTCGAGACTGGTCTGCAAGAACACCAGAGCTCTCAAAGGCGCAACCGTGACACGGGCTCATCTTCGGGCCCGCCCTCGCAGAAGCGTAAGATATGGATCCCGAACAGCATGTACCGTCCAACTGCACCTGCCCCAAGGCAGTCTTATGCTGCACCTCGTCTGCCGCTGCTCCAACTAGGCAGCCGAGGCTTCCAGCTCCACCACCCCAAGCTCCTGTTCCTACCCCCGAGAATGGGTTGTGCTTCAGGTGCGGACAACCAGGGCACCGTGCTAGGGAATGCAACCAGAGACAGAATCAACTGGCCCTTCCAGCAACTGGCCGTGGGAACAACCAGGCCCGCAACAACAATGCCAAGTCTTATGGCCGTATTCATGCCAACCACATTGATCTGAATGAAGCTCAAGACCAGCCTGCTACTGTGATGGGTACACTCCTCGTAAATTCAGTACCAGCATCTGTTTTATTTGATACAGGAGCATCGCATTCATTCATGTCAGAAGATTTTGCATTCATGCATGGCATTAAAAGTGAAGACATGAACGCTTCTCTATTAGTGCACACCCCTGCGGGCCAATGTCGAACCTCCATGATTTGCAACGACGTCCCTGTAGAAATTGAAGGACTGGAATTCCTTGTCTCTCCCATCGTACTGAAGTCCTGTAGCATTGATCTCATTCTGGGAATGGATTGGTTAAAGGCGCATACTGCTTCTATCGTTTGCGCCACCAAGACCGTCCATCTGCTACACCCTTCTGATGAAATAATTAGCTACGATGCTCATCTGGTTCGTAATGCCGAGGCCAGACTTTATGCCTTAAACGCATTGAACGCTGCACCACTTGAGGGCATTGAAAACATTCCCGTCGTGCGTGAATTCCTAGACGTCTTTCCTGAAGAACTCCCAGGGATTCCCCCTGCTAGAGCTGTCGAATTCGTCATCAACTTGAAACCAGGCACCACTCCTATAGCCAAGCGACCCTACAAGATGCCGCCGCATGAACTCCTTGAGCTTAAGGAGGAAATCGATAAATCTCTTCAAAGTGGTTTCATTCGCCCAAGTTGCTCTCCTTGGGGAGCACCTTCTCTCTTTGTCAAGAAGAAAGATGGGACAAACCGATTGGTCCAAGACTACCGTCCTATAAATCAAGCTACCATTCAGAATAAGTATCCTCTTCCTCGGATCAATGATCTGTATGATCAATTGGCTGGATCATCAGTGTTCTCTAAACTCGACTTGAGGTTGGGTTACCACCAGATCCGTGTTCGTGAGGAAGATATCCCCAAGACCGCATTCGTGACTCGATACGGTTCTTACGAGTACACCGTCATGTCTTTCGGCTTAACCAATGCTCCAGCCACCTTCTCTCGCCTGATGAACTATATATTCATGGATTACCTCGACAAGTTCGTCGTGGTTTATCTGGATGATATTCTGGTATTTTCCAAGAACGAAGAGGAACATGCTGAACATCTTCGCCTCGTGCTGGAAAAGCTACGAGAGCATCAACTTTATGCCAAGTTCTCCAAATGTGAATTCTGGCTTCCCGAAGTAACCTATCTCGGGCATGTCATCTCTAAGGATGGTATTGCCGTCAACCCTGAACGAGTTCAGGCTATTCTCGATTGGACTCCTCCGAAGAACGTTAAGCAAGTCAGAAGTTTTCTCGGTCTCGCCAGCTACTGCCGTCGATTCGTCGAGAACTTCTCCAAGATTGCCAGGCCTCTGACTAACCTATTGCATAAGGGCGTCAAGTTTCCAATGGACAGACAAATGTCAGGAAAGCTTCCAGGCACTCAAAGACAAGTTGACTTCTGCCCCAGTACTAGCTCCACCTGATACTAAGAAGGACTTCGTCATTTACTGCGACGCTTCCCGTCAAGGATTAGGCTGTGTCCTAATGCAAGAGCGCAAAGTGGTTGCTTATGCCTCTCGTCAATTGCGCCCTCACGAAGAGAACTACCCAGTTCATGACCTCGAACTTGCTGCTGTCATTCATGCACTAAAACAGTGGCGACATTACCTACTCGGTAATCGTTGCGAGATCTTCACTGACCACCAAAGTCTGAAGTATCTATTTACTCAGCCAGACCTGAACCTCCGTCAGCAGAGATGGATGGAGACTGTTGCAGACTTTGATTTGGGTATTTCCTATACCCCAGGCAAGGCTAATGTAATGGCTGATGCCTTGAGCCGCAAGTCTTACTGCAACCACCTCCAGGTTCACAAAGTTCAGCCCTCACTTGTTGAAGAATTCAGAAAGCTAAACCTCCATATTGTTCCTCCGGGTGCACTCGCTCCCCCTCCCCCGGAGTTCCGCAAGATGAATCTCCGTGTTGTTTCCCAGGGTTCCCTCTATACCCTGGCTGTTGAACCCGATCTCGTGGGCACCATAAAGACAATGCAGGGATTTGACTCTGAAGTCTACAAGATTAAGCAAGACCTCAAAGAAGGAAGTCCCTCATCCTTCACTATTGCTGATGATGGCGCCTTGTACTTCAAAGGCCGCCTAGTGGTGCCGTGTAAGGAGGAAAACCTGAATATGACTCAGGAGGTTATGAAAGAAGCTCATGATACGCCTCTATGTATTCATCCTGGTAGTACGAAGATGTATCAAGACATTCGTCAGAGATTCTGGTGGTCTAACATGAAGCAAGACATTGCTCGTTATGTTGCTGAATGTGACGTTTGCCGTCGTATCAAAGCAGAACATCAAAGGCCTGCTGGAACTCTGCAACCTATATCTATTCCGGAATGGAAATGGGACCATGTCGAGATGGACTTCGTTACTGGATTCCCCAAATCGCAGAAAGGCAATGATGCTATTCTTGTCGTCATTGACCGACTTTCTAAGTTGCACATTTTCTGGCTGTCAAGGAAACGATCACTGCTAGTCAGCTGGCAAACCTCTACATGACCAGAATTGTCTCGCTTCACGGTATTCCATTGGTTATCAGTTCAGACCGTGGCAGTTTATTCACTTCAAGATTCTGGGCAAGTTTCCAAGAAGCTATGGGCACTCATCTGTCTTTCAGCACTGCTTTTCATCCTCAGTCACAAGGGCAAGTTGAACGTGTCAACCAAGTTCTCGAAGACATGCTTCGAGCTTGTGTTATTTCCTTCGGCAAGAAATGGGAGGAATCTCTTCCGTATGCTGAGTTCTCTTATAATAATAGCTATCAAGCTAGTCTGAAGATGGCCCCCTTCGAAGTGTTATATGGACGAAAGTGCCGAACCCCTCTGAACTGGTCAGAAACTGGGGAACGTCCACTCTTCGGTCCGGATATTATCCAACATGCCGAAGAACAAGTCCGCATTATTCGCGAGAATCTCAAGACTGCTCAGTCACGTCAGAAGAGTCAGTATGACCGTCATCATAAAGACATGGTCTATCAACCTGGCGAAAAGGCCTATCTTCGCGTTACACCAATGAAGGGTGCTCACCGCTTCGGGATCAAGGGCAAGCTAGCTCCTCGCTATATTGGCCCATTCACTATTCTGGAAAGGCGTGGAAAAGTGGCATATCAACTGGAGCTTCCGTCGAACCTTTCTCAGGTTCACGATGTGTTCCATGTGTCACAACTCCGCCGTTGCTTCAAGGACCCAATCCGAGCTGTGGATCATGAAGTGCTCGAATTGCAACAGGACCTCTCCTATAAAGAGCAACCGGTCCGCATTCTCGACCAAGCTGAACGCCGCACACGCCAGAAGGCGATCAAGTTCCTCAAGGTCCAGTGGTCGAATCACTCTGAAGACGAAGCCACCTGGGAACGCGAGGATCGTCTGCGTGATGAATACCCCGCACTGTTTCCTTCTACCTCCTAAATCTCGGGACGAGATTTCTTGTAGTGGAGGAGATTTGTAACACCCGGATGATTAAGCAACAGTGATCACCTCGGTTACTGTGGCTAACCTCACGTTGATTCGAACCCGGTCTACAAATAAATTCAAAACAAAACCAAAGATAAAAGGTTTCAAAAACTAAAACTAAAATGTTCGGGGGTTGTCTAAAATAGCAAACCTAATTATGGTGGGGTGCACAAAATTTTGTAAAATGTTTTGGCATTTTAATTAATCTAAAACAGAAAGTAAGAAAAGGGAAAAATATAAAAAAAGGAAAATAAAACAAAAGAGGTGGGGGGAAGGAACCCCCACTGGCCCATCTGGGCCAGCCCTTCCCCACCTGGCCCAGCCAGCCCCCCCGAACCCCCCACCTGGCCCCCTCACCCCTGGCCCAGCCCCCTACCCTGGGCCGGCCCAGCCGGCCGGCCACTTAGCCCTCCCGCGGCTAGAAACCCTAGCCGCCCCACCTCCCTCGCCCCCACTCGCCCCCCCCCCCCGCCCCGATCCCCTTTCCCCTGCCCCCGCCCCGATCCAGATCGGGGGCGAGACCCCCGTCGCACCCCTCATCGCCGGCGGCCCCCGCCGCCCCAACCGGTCGCCTCCACCCCCCCTCCTCCTCTCCACCGCCCGGACCCCCTCCTCCCCTCCGTCGCCCCCACGCGCGGGGCACCCGCCACCGCGGGGTCAACCCCGGCCTCCCCCGCCTCACCGGACGCCCTCCCCGACGCCGGCGACCGCTTCCCCGCCCGCCTCCTCGCCGGACGTCAGCGAGCTCCACCGCGCCCGCCCCCCTAGACCCTACGGGCCCCGCTGTGAGCTTCACATCTCCCCCCCCCCTTCGCTCCCCTCTCCCCTCCCGCGCGCCACCATAGCCCCGCGCCCCGTCGCCGGCTCCGGCCATCCGCGGCCAACGCCCCCGCCGCACCACGGCGGCCGTCGACTCCCGCACCACCTCTCGCCGCGGCGGCCGCCCCGACCACCACCGCGGCCCCGCACGGCGCTCGCCCCACTCCTCCCTGCCGCTCCGGCCGCTGCCGGCCCCGTCCACCGCTCGGTCGCCTCGCCGGCGCCGCTCGCAGCCCGGCCAACCTCACTGTGGCTGCGGCCCCTCCGGCCGTCGTCGTGGCCTCGGCCTCCCCCGTTGCGCCCCATTCGGGCGCTCAACTGCGCCTCTCCCCGTTCGCCCGCCCCGGTTGGGCTGGGTCCCTGACCAGTGGGGTCGGCCCCACTGTTAAAACGAAAATAAAAAAAAAAGGGAAAACTAAATGTTAAAAATAATAATTAAAATATTAATTAATTAATTAATTAATTAGAGAATTAATTAACTTAATTAAATCAGATTAGATTTAACCTAATCACTAATTAAAGCTAATTAACCACTGTTAATTAAATCTGATTAGGTTAATTAGATAACAGAGAATGACATGCGGGACCCACCTGTCAGGGTTGACTCAGTCAACCCTGTTGACTGCTGACGTCAGCATGACATCATGCTGACGTCATAAATACATTTTTTTCGAATTAATTAATTAATTAATTAAATTCCAGAAATTAATAAAATCTTTTAAAAATCATATCTTTTAATCCGTAACTCGGATTAAAATATTTTCAACATGAAAGTTGCTCAGAACGACGAGACGAATCCGGATACGCAGTCCGTTCGTCAGCCACACACCCCTAACCTATCGAACCTGCAACTTTTCCCCTCCGGCTCCTCTGCCCGAAAACCCTAAACACCGGGGATACTTTCCCGGATGTTTCCCCCTTAACCAGTACCTCCTCGTACCACGTTAGGGCACGCCTAGCATCGCTTCTTGACATGTCATGCATCGATATGCATCTGTTTACCTTGTATTCATTGTTTCTTCCCCCCTCTTCTCTCCGGTAGACTACGAGACCGACGCTGCTGCTGGCCAGTTCGACTACGGAGTTGACGACCCCTCTCTCTTGCCAGAGCAACCAGGCAAGCCCCCCCCTTGATCACCAGATATCGCCTATTCTCCTCTATACTGCTTGCATTAGAGTAGTGTAGCATGTTACTGCTTTCGTTAATCCTATTCTGATGCATAGCCTGACATTGTCGCTACATCTGTTGATACCTTACCTGCAATCCTAAATGCTTAGTATAGGATGCTAGTTTATCATCATTGGCCCTACATTCTTGTCAGTCTGCCATGCTATACTACTGGGCTGTGATCACTTCGGGAGGTGATCACGGGCATATGCCATATACTTTACACTGTTACATTACCTGTGATACTGTTCGGAGTTGGGGGCTGAAGGGGCAGGTGGCTCCATCCCGGTAGAGGTGGGCCTGGGTTCCCGACGGCCCTCGACTGTTACTTTGTGGCGGAGCGACAGGGCAGGTTGAGACCACCTAGGAGACAGGTGGGCCTGGCCCTGTTCGGCGTTCGCGGATACTTAACACGCTTAACGAGATCTTGGTATTTGATCTGAGTCTGGCTACGAGCCTATACGCACTAACCATCTACGTGGGAGTAGTTATGGGTATCCCGACGTCGTGGTATCAGCCGAAGCACTTCAGACGTCAGCGACGGAGCGGCGCGCGCCAAATTGGACTGGAACGCCACTAGGCTAGGTCTGCTTCCGGCCGCCCTCGCAACGTGCAGGTGTGCTCAGGGCGATGGGCCCAGACCCCTGCGCGCTTAGGTTTAGACCGGCGTGCTGGCCTCTCTGTTTTGCCTAGGTGGGGCTGCGACGTGTTGATCTTCCGAGGCCGGGCATGACCCAGGAAAGTGTGTCCGGCCAAATGGGATCGAGCGTGTTGGGCTATGTGGTGCACCCCTGCAGGGAAGTTAATCTATTCGAATAGCCGTGATCTTCGGTAACAGGACGACTTGGAGTTGTACCTTGACCTTATGACAACTAGAACCGGATACTTAATAAAACACACCCTTCCAAGTTCCACAGACAACCCGGTGATCGCTTTTCCGCAGGGCGACGAGGAGAGAATCGCCGGGTAGGATTATGCTATGTGATGTTACTTGGAGATGCTACTTGGAGGACTTCAATCTACTCTCTCCTACTTGATGCAAGACGGTGGTTGCGAGAAGCGTAGTCTTCGATAGGACTAGCTATCCCCCTCTTATTCTGGCTTTCTGCAGTTCAGTCCACTGATATGGCCTCCTTACACATATACCCATGCATATGTAGTTTAGTTCCTTGCTTGCGAGTACTTTGGATGAGTACTCACGGTTGCTTTCTCCCCCCCTTTTTCCCCTTTCCTTTCTTTCTGGTCGTCCCAACCAGATGCTGGAGTCCAGGAGCCAGACGCCACCGTCGACGACGACCCCTACTACACCGGAGGTGCCTACTACTACGTGCAGTCCGCTGACGACGACCTGGAGTAGTTAGGAGGATCCCAGGCAGGAGGCCTGCGCCTCTTTCGATCTGTATCCCAGTTTGTGCTAGCCTTCTTAAGGCAACTTGTTTAACTTATGTCTGTACTCAGATATTGTTGCTTCCGCTGACTCGTCTATGATCGAGCACTTGTATTCGAGCCCTCGAGGCCCCTGGCTTGTATTATGATGCTTGTATGACTTATTTTATTTGTAGAGTTGTGTTGTGATATCTTCCCGTGAGTCCCTGATCTTGATCGTACACATTTGCGTGCATGATTAGTGTACGATTGAATCGGGGGCGTCACAAGTTGGTATCAGAGCCGACTGCCTGTAGGAATCCCCTTTCCACACTCCTTGGCCGAAGTCGAGTCTAGACATTACAAAAACTTTTACTAACTTGGCTGTGTGCCTTACGGGCCCACGTCGCCATCGGGTGGTACTAGGATCTTTTACTCCTCGACCTTTACTCTGGGACTCTGAACTCTTTTCTACTCGGGTTAAACGAATTTACTAACTCTAACATTAGGATCCCGTTACCACGTTCACCCCGAAGTTGGATAAGACATAGTTGTTCTGTAGGATAGCATTTTGAATAGTGCCCATGTTGTCATTTGACTCCATTGAAACATCTTTGTTTTCAGATGGAACCCGCGAGGCAGGTCGTGCGCCACACGGCGGCCATTGGTGCCTCAGGATCACCTGATGTGCTAGCTAATATGATGACCTATCTGGGTTATCGCTGGCACCCTGAGTACACCGTCTACGAGGAGTACCAGGACTTTAACCAGGAGCAGTACCGTGCCATCGTCCACCTCTACTCTCGGGAGTATGAGTCCACTACCGTGCTGCACACCGCTCATGGTGTTGGAGTGACCATCGAGATGGCAGTTCACGATGCGGCTCATGCTGCTCTGACACGTCTTCGTGGAGAGTATCAGGCATTGGACACTTCCCCTTTCAGGCACATTCCTATCGCATCTGACGTTGGTGCGGAGGGATACTACACTGCCGCCTACTCCACCGTCACCCGAGAGCCGTTCCACCATCAGCGCCTGGTTCTGCATGCTGATGGGCTGGACCGAGCTAACAGAGCTCTTCGCCACGAGTTGTACACCACTCGTCAGCACCTTTACAGGGCTCTGACGCGGTTGCACCCCTTTGTCCGGTCTGGACAGCTGCCGCGTTCTGCGATCTACCCAGCCAGGACCGTGATGCCCCACGGTGTCGGATGGCCAGAGGTGGGAGGCTACTCTCCCGCACTTGGTCCTCTTCTGCCACCTGAGCGTCGGGTTCTATACCAGAGTATCCGCGGCCCCCAGGCCACTGACGTGGAGGACTATCCGTTGCCTCACTACCAGCTGTCAGGATACAGCTACCTTCACAGTCCCTCCTGGGACTGATGTAGTCTTGTTCATTAGTCTTAGATGCACTCGCGAGCCTGCGTGCCGCCTATGATGACTTAGTCTATGTACGGAACTCTGTGTACTGAACTCTATGTCCGACCCCTTTTGTAAGTTATGCCGACTATCTATGTGGTATCTGTCGTGCTCCTTTCATTATGCATGTTTCATCATGAATGACTCTTGTCTATGCAAATTTCTCAATACTGAACTACTCCTGTTATATATTAGCAGGATGGTTAGACCAGCTGGTCGTGGTCGTGGTGGCAACTTCCCACCACCGCCTGAGTACATGGCTGGTATGATCCAACAGCTTGAGATGAATCGCCAGTTCATGGAAAACATGATGGCTCAGTTTCCTCGCCCCAATATGAACCAGCAACTCCTCGTCGACGGTGGCGTCTGGCTCCTGGACTCCAGGTCGTCGTCAGCGGACTGCACGTAGTAGTAGGCACCTCCGGTGTAGTAGGGGTCATCGTCGACGGTGGCGTCTGGCTCCTGGACTCCTGGTTCAAAAGATCTTCAAAAACTTCGCTAGGAAGGCCCAAAATCAATTTGAAGTGAAGATCAAGAAGGTTCGCAACGACAATGGAACGGAGTTCAAGAACGCAAATGTGGACACCTTTCTTGACGAAGAAGGGACTTCACACGACTTGTCGGCTACGTACACACCTCAACAAAATGGAGTTGTTGAGAGGAAGAACCGGACGCTCATCAAAATGGTGAGAATGATGCTTGATGAGTACAAGACGCCGAAGCACTTTTGGGCGGAAGCGGTTGAGACAGCTTGTCATGCAACAAATCGCTTGTATCTTCACAGGCTACTTGGAAAGACGGCATACGATCTCCTCACTGGTAACAAACCCCAAGTTGGATACTTTCGAGTATTCGGCTCAAAGTGCTACATTCTTGATAAGCATCGTCGTTCTAAATTTGCTCCTAAGTCTCATGAAGGTTTCCTACTTGGTTATGGCTCAAACTCTCACACATACCGTGTCTACAACAATTTCACCCGAAAGGTTGAAGAAACGGTAGATGTGAAGTTTGATGAATCTAACGGCTCGCAAGTAGAGCAATTGCCAATTGATGTAGGAGACAAAGATCCTTCGGAAGCAATCCAAGACTTGTCTATTGGCAAGATTCGTCCAATGGAGGTGAAGGAGAGTACCTCGTCCGTCCAAGTGGAAGCTTCTACCTCACGGCAAGGTGAACCAAGAATTGATACGGAAGCATCCGCAAGTGGGACACACCAGGATGAAGGAAATGAGGAAGCGCATCAAGACGAACGTCAACAACCTCCTTCTCCACCACGACAAGAGAACGACAACGCCAACAATGAAGAAGAACAAGATGAAGAAGATGTTCAACCAAGACCCAAGCAAAAGCTGACACGAGTTCGAGCAAGAATTGCTAAAGATCATCCTGTCGAGCAAATCTACAATGATATCCAAACCGGGAGAATCACTCGCTCTAAAACTCGTTTAGCTAACTTTTGTGAACACTATTCATTCATCTCTAGCATTGAACCTACGAAGGTAGAAGAAGCATTGGAAGATCCGGATTGGATAAACGCCATGCATGAAGAGCTATACAACTTTGAGAGAAATCAAGTTTGGACATTGGTTGAGAAGCCCGACAACAACCACAACATCATCGGTACCAAATGGGTGTTTCGCAACAAGCAAGATGAAGATGGACAAGTAGTTCACAACAAAGCACGTCTCGTCGCCCAAGGCTACACACAAGTCGAAGGTATGGACTATGGTGAGACTTATGCTCCCGTTGCTAGACTTGCGTCCATTCGCATCTTACTTGCCTATGCTAATCACCATGATATCACCTTGTACCAAATGGACATTAAAAGTGCTTTTCTAAATGGTGAAATAGAGGAGGAAGTTTATGTTAAACAACCTCCCAGCTTTGTTAATCCTAAGAAACCTGATCATGTTTACAAACTACACAAAGCTCTTTACGGTCTTAAACAAGCCCCTAGAGCGTGGTATAAATGCTTAACCAAGTTCCTTATTGAAAAAGGCTTTGAAATTGGAAAAATAGATTCTACTCTTTTTACTAAAAGGGTTAATGGAGAACTATTTGTGTGCCAAATCTATGTTGATGATATTATATTTGGTTCTACTAACCCTCATTTTAGTGAAAAGTTTGGAAAGCTAATGTCGGAGAAGTTTAAGATGTCTATGATGAGTGAACTCAAATTCTTTCTTGGTTTGCAAATCAAGCAAACTAAGGAAGGTACCTTTGTCTCTCAAACGAAGTACACCAAGGACTTATTCAAGAAGTTCAATATGCAAGAATGCAAAGGTATGACTACACCCATGCCTACTAGTGGACATCTTGATTTGACCAAAGATGGTGAACCGGTCGATCAAAAGGTTTATCGCTCTATGATTGGTTCATTGTTATATCTATGTGCTTCACGTCCCGATATCATGCTGCTCCTAAAGAATGTCATCTTAAGGCCATGAAAAGGATAGTGAGATACTTAATCCATACACCAAATTTTGGCATTTGGTATCCTAAGAGGGCCTCTTTCGATCTTGTTGGCTACTCCGACTCGGACTATGCCGGTGACAAGGTTGATAGAAAGTCCACTTCGGGTACTTTTCAATTTCTTGGTAGATCTCTTGTGTCTTGGTCTTCCAAGAAACAAAACTCGGTATCCTTATCCACTGCCGAAGCGGAATACATTGCCGTTGGTTCGTGTTGTGCTCAATTACTTTGGATGACCCAAACTCTTAAAGATTATGGGATATATGTGAAACATGTTCCATTACTTTGTGACAATGAGAGTGCTATCAAGATTGCTCATAATCCCGTGCAACACTCTCGAACTAAGCATATTGAAGTTCGTCATCATTTCATTCGAGATCATGTTGCTAAGGGTGACATTAATCTTAAGCATGTTCGCACTGAAAAGCAATTAGCGGATATATTTACTAAACCACTTGATGAGAGAGTGTTTTGCAGGTTAAGAGGAGAATTGAACATCATTGATGCTTCAAACTTGGAGTAGTAACTCCATTGGATACATGCAAGACATGAGCTTATGACTAATCCTTAATATTTCTCTTATGATGAAACTCTTATGTCTTGGATATATTTGCATCTTGCATGTTATCTAACCCTTGTAGGTACTTGGATGAATCTAACTCTATGAGATTGAAACTCACTCACATCTTGAGCAATCTCCACATCACCAAGTCTCTACACAATGGTGGTTGACG
Organism: Triticum aestivum; assembly: GCF_018294505.1. Classification (NCBI taxonomy): domain Eukaryota; kingdom Viridiplantae; phylum Streptophyta; class Magnoliopsida; order Poales; family Poaceae; genus Triticum; species Triticum aestivum. The sequence continues at coordinate 304,373,740 of NC_057798.1, read as the reverse complement.
AGAAAGAAGCACGGAACCATTCAAACATATCTTTTAATAAATTCTATGTTGAGTTTCATGATTGTCATTTTGGATACACGAGTGCTCTTCCTTGCAAGAACTAACCCATGTAGGTAGATGAACTCAAATTTCAAGTGGTGCTCCCAACTCTTGATGAGCTACATCAACCTTGAGCAACCAACACAAGTTCAACTACATAATCAACACCACCACCCAAGGTATGTTATTCCATCTTAGAGAAGCTTTATTCCAAGTCATGAGTCAAAGCAACTCGACAAGATGTGAATACATCAAGATTCTTAAACGAAAAATGGTAACCCCATTTTTGAGCTTAAACGATGAGTATGACCTATGATCAAGTGATCTCACTTGACTCCTAAGTCAATATACTCTAACATAGGTGACTTTGTCGCCGACTATCTCTAGATGAAGTTCTCTTGTGTTCTTTTCTGTGCTCTTGCATTTGTCTCATGCATAATTGTTTTCCCTTTCAAAAAAAATTTATCTAGATTTCTTTTCTTTTCTATTTGTTCTGCATTCCCTGCATCCAATTCATTGCAAATCTTTCTGTTAATTCCTTGCAAATCCTTGTGAGATCTTACTTGTATAGTGAGCTGAGGTGACAAGTGTTTTCTCTGCGACGAACTCGGTCTCACCGGTTTGATGCTTTCGGTCCAACCGAATCCTTTCGGTGCAACCGAAGCATACCACTCGGTGCCACCGATTTCACTACAGGAAAAACATTTTACCATTTATTCCTGCTTTATTTTTGATCCAGCTCCACTCAATGAATATTGTCCTCTACAAGCATCACATTTTTATCATTGCTTTGTGCTCTGATTCAAGGACCAAACCGATTCACAACAAATTTCAGAAGGCCCTTCTTGAAAATTGATGTCAAAGGGGGAGAAAGAGATCACATCAAACATTATCACTTCAACAGGGGGAGAGAGATATCTCCAGGGGGAGAGAATACTCAAGAAGAGAGTAATCTTCAAGGATCCCAGATGCTTGGTGTTCAAGAGGAGAGATGCCACATGTCTTCTTGAGGGGAAAGAGATGTTAATATGTGCTTATTTGCATTAGCTCTGTTCATTTGTTTCTCTGAGCTCTGATTTTGCATTTTGCTCTGATTTTCTATTCCCTATCTTCTCCTAGTATCCCATGCTAGATTCAGGGGGAGCAAGACATCTAAGGAAAAGAAATTCTTTAAATTCATTGCACATCTTTATCTTTGGGGACATGTCTATATCAAATGTGGTACTTAGTACTCACTCTATACATGTCATCCCAGTCTTGGTACTCTTGTGATTTCTTTCTGTTTGCTTTGGCTAGTAAGTGCATCTGTGTTGTCTACCTTATTTTCACAGGTTCATTCCATCCTAAACCAACTCAAGACCACAAGGTAAGTATATGCATCACAATCATGTGTATGAGAAATTCTTGCTGATGTACATATTGTTTGCAAGAAGGACTCATGAGCATGAAGGTACATTTCCCATATTCACATCATTTGCTCTGATGCATATAGCCAAGATACATGTAACACATTGCTTACTCTGTCATGTTTATGCATTCACATGTTTCTATACTTCATATTCACATGATTGCATACATGTAGGGGGAGCATATGCTTGTTACATATATTTCCAAAGCTTTACTTGCTATTCTCTATAACTTTATCTAAAGCTTTGATGTATGTTGTCATCAATTACCAAAAAAGGGGAGATTGAAAGCACAAGTGCTCCTTGGATGATTTTGGTAATTAATGTCAACATATCTCTTGTTGGACTAACACTTTTACCTAGTATGTTTCAGACAAGTTCAACACTGGAGTGGCATGGACTAAAGGATGTGGAACCCCTCAAGATGCTAAGGACAAAGGATTGGCTCAAGCTCCAAGATCAAGACTCTGCATTTTCTATTTTAGTGATCCAAGATCACATTGAGTCTATAAGAAAAGGCAATACTATCAAGAGGGGATGAGGTGTTGCTTAATGGCTTGCTTGCTCAAGTGCTTAGTTATATGCTCCAAAGCCTTCAACTACCTTCTCACATTCACACATGTACTAAACCAAAAGTCTAACTCGGCCCCACCGATTCTTTCTATCCGCCGCCACCGAGTTCAGATATCATAGTCACTGCCACAAACCCTAGGCAAACCGGTCTCACCGATAGGGATCTCAGTCTCACCGAGATGGGCCTGTAGTCTCTCTGTGTATGTCCATTACCAAAATCGGTCTCACCGAGTTTGAGCAATCGGTACTACCGAGATTACAATGCAAACTCTCTGGTTAACTCATTACCAAAATCGGTCCTACCGAGTTTGTGTAATTGGTCAAACCGAGTTTGCCTAACCAACTCTCTAGTTAGATTATTACCAAAATCGGTTCCACCGAGTTTGTGTAATCGGTCTCACCGAGATTGCGTTATGCCCTAACCCTAACCATATCGATCCTACCGAGTTGCATGTCGGTCCCACCGAAAATCCTAACGGTCACTAGATTTGCTGAATCGGTCTGACCGAGTTTACCAATTCGGTCCCACCAGGTTTGGCAAGTTGTGTGTAACGGTTAGATTTCGTGTGGAGGCTATATATACCCCTCCACCCACTCTTCATTCGTGGAGAGAGCCATCAGAATGAACCTACACTTCCAGCATACATTTTCTGAGAGAGAACCACCTACTCATGTGTTGAGGCTAAGATATTCCATTCCTACCATATGAATCTTGATTTCTAGCCTTCCCCAAGTTGTTTTCCACTCAAACCTTCTTTCCACCAAATCCAAATCCTGTGAGAGAGACTTGAGTGTTGGGGAGACTATCATTTGAAGCACAAGAGCAAAGAGTTCATCATCAACACACCATTTGTTACTTCTTGGAGAGTGGTGTCTCCTAGATTGGCTAGGTGTCACTTGGGAGCCTCCGACAAGATTGTGGAGTTGAACCAAGGAGTTTGTAAGGGCAACGAGATCGCCTACTTCGTGAAGATCTACCGCTAGTGAGGCAAGTCCTTCGTGGGGTGACGACCATGGTGGGATAGACAAGGTTGCTTCTTTGTGGACCCTTCGTGGGTGGATCCCTCCGTGGACTTGCGCAACTGTTACCCTTCGTGGGTTGAAGTCTCCATCAACGTGGATGTACGATAGCACCACCTATCGGAACCACGGCTCAAACATCACTGTGTCTTCAAATTGCGTTTGAATCCTCCAAACCATTCCCTTTACATTCTTGCAAGTTGCATGCTTGACTTTTCGCTGCTCATATACTCTTTGCATACTTGCTTGATATGTGTTGTGATTGTTAAATTTGTGCCTAAACTCCACTTAAACTTAAAGAAGTTAAAAACTGTAACTTTTGGTACTTTTAGTGTCTAATCACCCCCCTCTAGACACCTCTTCTCGATCCCTTTCAACTATGAGTTGCAATAACAAACTGGAAAGAACAGAAAATTAAAAATATTGACCAAGGAGTTCCATGAGACATGGGATTGAAATTAATTACCACACAACCATTCAAAGCCTTCAGTCGAATAAAATGCTGCGAGATAGAAGGTAGCAAGTCCAAACTTGTATAAGCATATATATATCTATGTAGAACAACAGGAGAAAAATAGAGAAAGTTCTAAGAATGCAGATCGGAGCAGCTTTATATAATGATGACAACTGAATACAAGCTTTGATAAGAAAAAATATAGGGATTCCCAATGGCATCTTAGTATAATTTTTGATCCGTGGAGAAGTCCAAAGTTTGAGAAAGCTCCTTCCTTACTCCAATTAAAATAACAATACAAGCAGAAAGAGATATAATCCATTAAATTACCCCAATAAGGTTGACATTCGTGAACCTGATCAACTGTTTGCACAACACACAAATCATAACTACACTTACGTGAGTCAGCACAAAACAAGTTGAAAGGAAAGTGCACGAAAGAACTAAGCAAAAGAAATTTACTGTACCATATAAAGATTAGCAAACCTCGATGGCGCCATTGACAACTTAGGCAAGCAGAGCTGTTGACATGTTCTGCAGTTCAATCCCGACTGGTACAGTCTAGTAACAACATGATAAAGGACATTAATTTAATGTAATTAAAAAGCTGAAGCACACACTATTTCTGAAAGGAACAATCTGACAGTAGCTAAGACTTGCACTTATACCTTAGTGTAGGAGAAAGGTAGTCACATTGATGATTAAGGATTCAGGGATATATTAAAACAGAGTAAGATTAATGAGGACCCACTGATGTATTGGTTGGCAGTTGAGAACCAGAAAACAAAGTAGTAATTTGAAACACTTAATCCTTATGATGAACATCATCTATAGTTCTACACTGCTAAGTATTAATAGGAAATGAGGACTGCTATTCAGTGCTCCTGTTAGCAGTGCCATTCAACCTATGTATTTATGAAATGTCGACTGATATTTTTGCAGAACAACATCAGGCCTTCGAGATGCATCACTCTCCATCTCCAAGATATCAGTGCTAATATGCAACCAGCTTGTCCGTACTTGATAGTGTTGTGGGTTGCAGAATATGTAGGTAGTATGTTGCTCGACAAAAAGAAGTCAAATTAATTGATTGCATGAGGAAATGGTTATATGATAGATCACACGAAGGACATACTGCGGTATCTTTTCGTTAAGTTTACTCAAGCAAAATTATAAGGACCTTTGACAAGCTAGTGTTGTAAATAGTAGGAGCATCAAAGCTTGTTGCATCATGACCCCATAGAGCAGCATCCAAAGTGTATCAACAATATTTTATTTAATTGAAGTAAGAAAGGAATTATCCATAGGATGTTAGGCTTTTGCTTGCTTATGGATAGAAGCAGAAGATGTTGAGGCTTCGCCTCCCTATACGACAACATGACTATGTTTTTTACACATTCTAATATAGTTTTCTAATTAATTTGTTCCCTATAACAACAATAAATAACACTGGAATTAATCATGCAGCAAAAAACATGGATGGTAAAATGTGTAAGTATAAGGCGTGGAGTATTTACATGTCCAAAAGCCATTTCAGATTATGAATTGCCGAACAAAAAATTCCCAGCACCAAGCTCCAAGATGTGCCAAAATCAGTTGAGTACAGCCAGCATGAACACCACCTCTATGTAGAATTCTTGGTATGAGAGGATATGAGGATAATGCAATTGCTTGGCACAACAATGAATCATATACATGAACTGAAAGGAGAAAACCTCCCCGAGCATCATGCTGAAAGATGTTTTGTTGCAGAGAGTGGAGAGGGTTAACAAAGAGTGGCCGGTGAGGAAGCATATATAGAAGTACCTATACCCCTCGGCAGCGGAAAGGATCGGCACATCAGCCGCCATTTTTTACCTTCAACCAATTTATCTAATTAAACATGCAAAAGACCTAGATCTGAACACCAACCATTGAACCATGTAGTGGGTAAAATCTACCGTGGGGCCAGAAAGTTGACTAAAGGCACCGAAATCATATCAAGGCAAGACCTCATACGCCTGTATCCTCGAGGGGCTTGTCCTGGTGCGCCTGCAAGTGGTCAGGCAAGCATGCATTGTTGGCGCTGAAGTACACCATGAAGTTGACTACGGGTTCGTCTCTTCCTCGTAGGCGGATCGCCCGGACCGGCTGGATCGACCGGCGTTCGATTCACCTGCATCCAGCGCCTATGGTTGATGCCCTCGAGCGCTGGATCCCTTGCGTCGACTGGATCCCCTGGACCGCCGGTTACCTCACTCGCGTCCTGTGGCTCGAGTCCGCTGGATCCCCTCGACCGCCAGTTCCCTTGCGTGCGTCGCGTCAACATCATCCCCTCTAGCTCTAGATCTAGCATCGCCTTGGCTCCTCAATTCCTCAGTCCTCTCCTCACCCGCGTGTCGGATGGATGCAGATGATAAATGGGCTAATGAAGCACCGATCGCTGCATTTTTTAGACATTCACCGATTGCTGCGCAGTGGTGGCTTCCTGAGTTAGATAGATAAATGGACCAATAAGCCCACTCAATGACAAGCCTTCAAAAAAGTCCCCAGAGTAGCGGCCTATAAGGACAGCCAGCCCAATCGCGGTAAATCGGCGCAGAAACACAGATCTGATGACAAGATATGGTTCAAACGCAAAATCTAATGGCCAAAATCATTGGGGGCCTGAGAGAGCTCGATTTAGGCTCAGTTTTATTGTCCTTAATGTGTTGTCAGCTGATGAAACACAAAAACACATGATATTGCCTACGGGATTGCCTATGAACACATCTTATGCATTTTTTTTCCTACTTATCTCTCAAAAAACACATTGGTGTTGCCTACGAACACATGGCGAATATTTGTGCATTTTTTGCCTACTTATCTTTCTCTGGTTGCCTACAAAAACACATTGGATTGCCTAAGAAACACAGATAAAAAAATGGTGAGCATTTATGCATTATTTTGCCTACAAAAACACACAGTATTGCTTACGAACACAGATAAAACATGGCAAAACATTATCTAGTGTTTTTGCCTGCTTATCTCTCTCTGATTGCCTAAAAAGACTCTCTCTAATTGTTGTTGCCCATGTCCTGGAATCTATGTGGTTCTATTCAGAAACTGATGCAGAGAAAAGGCTGCCGCAGTCCCTCGTGAAAAACTCTTGAGCACCACCACCCCAACCGCCCGGGATCCTCTGGTGAAAATCCAACTACCCCCGAATAGCCTACGAACTGAAAATACACCACTATGAAAATGATTTGCTTCGTGGTCTACATCCACCGCCATTCCTCGCGTCCTCCTGTGGCCCTTGATGACGACGAGGCGTCGGCGAAGAAACCCCACTAACCACGCAATGTGCGAGCGAAAAAATGTCGAAGAAACTGACCTCAAACCGTTGATGGAGCAGGATCACTCGTCTCCGGTCGTCCGTCGCCTCGTGCAAGCCACCATCTTCGCTCACTTCCTTCTCCTTCCGTCCACGCGCGCGACTCCTATCCCGTCGAAATTGCTGGAATCCTCCCGCCTCCGCCGCTCCGCTGGTTCGTTACCTTCTCCGCTGCTTAATTCGTCACCCTAGCTACGCTCGTCGTGAAGCTCTATGGGTGAGGGATTTGTGGATTTCTCTCTCCCTCTTGTCGCCGGGCAGAGAGAGGGAGTGGGGAAGGGGAACTAGGGGACTGGAAAAAAGCTGGGCGCGTCTCCCCAAATTTCCAAGGGGAAGTGGCAACAAAACGGCGTCTCGTTTCTGTCCGCTTGGTCAGTCCACCTCTCCACGTGTCACGATCTTACGACAGAGCGCGCTTGATAACGCCCCCCCCCCCCCCCCCCCCCCGCGCAACATTTGGGTTTATTTAGTGCAAGGTTTGGATGGCTGACTCGCATATGTGTGTCCATGGACACATAACATGTCTTTTTTTTAACACAGTACAGATGAAAGCGCTCATACGTACGCGCATACACTCACCTCTATGAACGCACACACGCACACCCTACCTCTATGAGCACCTTCGAGAGATTGAGCCGGCATATCATCTTGAGACTTACGAAGTCACCATAGACGCCTCATCATCGACGAGAACATCGTCCCACTGAAAGCGCATCGCCGAAAATACTAAAATAAGTCTAAGAATAATGTGAGCACCAGGATTTGAACCCTGATGAGCTAGGGTATCACTGTCCATCCAGCCACTGAAAGCGCATCACCGAAAATCTTAAAATAAATCTAAAAATAATGTGAGCATCAATAATTAAATCCAGGTGAGCTAGGGGTATCACTGTACCTCGAGCCATGGATCGCATAGGGTGTCTTTTTTAGGGCAAGCTCGTTGGAGATGCCCTCGGGTGCACATAACAACTTTGGGTCCCTCTCCTCCTTCCCCCTCAAAGCGAGAGCTCCGTATCGCCGGCCTCCCCCTCCGATCCAATCCCAAAGATACCTTTTGCCCTCTTCTCTTGCGCGGCCCTTTCGCTACCATGGCGGCGGAGGGGGAGGACAAGAAGGATGCTAATTCCGTTGGAGGCGGCGGCGGCGAGAACACCCTGGAGTCGGCGGAGGAGGCGATTCTGCAGGCGGTAGGGCAAGAGCCCGGTCAAGAATTGGAGGGCGAGGCGGAGGAGAGCGCAGATCGAGAGGGGAACGGCGACGACGCTGGGAAGGAAGATAGTGGGTGTAAAGATCTGGTCCTGGTAGAGGACCCTGTCCTGGTCGAGGATCCAGAGGAAGGTACCTGTACTTCTCTGGCGGTCGCATGCAAGAACTTGTTCCGTCCATTGTTACGCAAGAAACTTTTCTATGCTGTTATTTGGCTCTATTAGCTGACTGTTGGTAGTGTTCAGCTGTAAGATGCAATAATACAATAGAAGTTCTATGGTTTTTTTGCATAGGAATAGTTGCAGAAGAAACAGTATAGCTGGTTTCGGATGGTGCTAATTTTTACTTTAGCAATTAACTATACAAAGGATGCTTTGTTGTACAAGGACAAATAGTGTCTCTTCAGTTTTTCCACGCTGTATATACTATATAATACTCCCTCCGGCCCATAATGTAAGACGTTTTTCTACACTACAATAGTGTCAAAAAACATCTTACATTATGGGACGGACGGAGTACGTTGTTCATCTAACTACGCACATAGGGGTGCCTTTCTTTTTTGCTAGTTATTTTGGGATTTAGTTTTTTTTTTTCTTCATGGCTGTTTGAAGAGATTTATTTAGTTGCTAAGAAGAAAGAAATGACATAAAGCTTTAGGGGTTTCTTGTTAGTCAGATATTTTATTTTCCAGTTTATAGTCAGGCATTCTTTTTATTGCTTCCTGTCGTTCTTAACTCCTTTGCATTGTACATTGACTTACACTTTAGCAAGAAACTGTATGTTTTCAGGATTCCGCTACAAATCTGACGTCGGGTTCATTAAGCATGGCAAATCTGATTTATTCATTGTTATGCTAGCTTTTCTTAATACTGACAATGCACAAAACATTAGATTTTGGGTTTACCATTTCTTAGCTGTCACTGTTGTCTTTATGTACAAGGCTGAGCTATGTAAGTGTCGAGTAGATTTCTGTACTGCACATAATACTTACTTGAGCCCATTGATTTGTTTGTATTTGTTTGGTTGACAGCGGTAGCAACTGCAGCATTTCAGGAAGAAATGAGAGCGCTTTTGGCGTCTGTCCCTGAAGGTGCCGGGGCATCATTTACTGCGATGCAGCTGCAGGAGCTAGAGCAGCAGTCTCGGGTATACCAGTATATGGCTGCCCGTGTGCCTGTGCCTACCCATCTCGTCTTCCCCATCTGGAAGAGTGTTACCGGTGCATCCTCTGAAGGCGCGCAGAATTACCCTACATGTATGCCCTTGTAATCTGTGTCATCGTTGATATGTTCCTTGATGTCAGAATTTATTGAATATTTGGTAGATATCAGAAAATATTCATGTTAGTTAATTGCGGTATCTAGGGCAGTGCAGTAAGGTCCTTGGATGTCATATCTAGTTGGTTTTATGGCAAATAAAAAGCTCCAACGACATGCAATAGCTGTTGAAATGAAGGGAATGATCAAGAACCCCCTGAAAAGTTTGACACTTCTTATTCATTTATTTTTCAGAGCTATTTGAGGCTTTCTAACTGATTTGTATTGCTGGACTGGGCAGTGATGGGATTGGCAACACTCTGCTTGGACTTTGGGAAGAGCCCAGAACCAGAACCAGGAAGGTGCCGGCGAACAGATGGAAAAAAGTGGCGGTGCTGGAGAAAAACAATCCCAAACGAGAAATATTGTGAACGCCATATGCACCGTGGTCGCAAGCGTCCTGTACAGGTTATTGTTGAGGATGACGAGCCTGATTCCGCATCAGGGTCAAAATCATCATCTGGCAAAGTCACTGAAGGAGGCAAGAAGACTGACGACAAGAGTTCAAGTAGCAAGAAGCTTGCAGTGGCAGCACCAGCTGCTGTGGAGTTTACATGATTGATGATGTAGCATTTGGAAGCTGCAAGAAGAGCGTAACGGCCATGGCAATTAGACTACCGTTATTGTAATCCTCAAAAGACTTTAGTGTTGTCTAGCTATAACCTCATTAAGCAAGCAAAATGTCTTGTCGGAAGAAGCCACAAAAACCCCTGTTTAGCTGTCACTGAATTTTTCAGTTTAGGTGTATAGTTTGAATTAGCTTGGTCGTGCCTTCGGCCTTTAGGCAGGTGATGCGGCATAATTGGATAAGTCTTCCCTCATTGATAAGTCGCATTGTGACTCAAGAAACTGGTGGATGAATCTGCAGAGAGTAGATACTATTTGGTGTGTGCTTTTATTGGCCTTCACAATTGTGTTGTTTGTCAGTTGCATAACAATTGGAAGATCAATATAATTTTAGACCCTATGGAGATTCAGTTACGAGACTACATGTCTTTAATTTCAACATGCTATTTGTTAATGCAAGTTCTAACAACCTGAGGCGCTCTGATATGATTTGAATGCGTGTGTGATGTAATGATGTGGTAATGGATATTGCTAAGGATGTTTTGATGCTTCCACTGATTGGTATTTGGTCTATCATTGGATAATTTATGGGTACTAATCAAATGACGGTGGAGCCATTTGGATTTCAGTTTGCATGGTTGAATTCCTCGGAGGCTTTCTTATATTAATAATCAAATGATATGATAGCATTCTTTTTCTTAGATTGATCGCTAGAGTTAATGGAATCATCGGGATCTATTTCTTAGATTTCTTTCTTAGTTGATTTCCAGGTAATGACGCCTGATTTGATTTCCAAATGGCCGCGTGGGGCGAGACATGTGGTTGCGTTGGAAGATTTCTTTTTTTTTTTTTTTTGATAGGGGCCTCGACAATCCAGCGAAGAGAAAGGCGGTTAGAGATTTCCTAGGTTCGGTGAAGGTGAATTTAGTGCGTCGGCAAGAAACCAAACTGGATGTAATTGATCTGTTTATTGTAATGCAATGCCTCGGACCACCTTTTGATGGTTTTGCGTACTTACCGGCCGTGGATACACAAGGTGGAGTCCTAATCGCTTGGGATAGCTTGGAGTCCTCCCTTGACAACATACAGGCTAATGCGAATTTTGTCACTGGCCTAGTGCACTCGAAAGTCGCAAAACCGTGGTGGATTACTGCAGTCCATGGACCACAGGGAGATGAGCTTAAGACACAATTTCTGAAGAATTTACAAATGAGGCGCACCCTTTGTCAGGGGCCTTGGATGGTGGTGGGCCACTTTAACATGATCCTTCGGGCTTCGGAGAAGAACAACACTAACCTCAACCGAGCAATGATGAGCAAATTCAGAAGCTTTGTAGACGAACATGAACCGAAAGAGATGTATATGCACGGAAGACGTTTCACTTGGTCTAACGAGCGCGAGCCCCCCACCCTGACCAAGATCGACAAAGTTCTTATCTCGGTAGACTAGGAGCTTGAGAATGCGGAGTATCAGGCACTGTCTACTGGTGTTTCCGATCACGCGCCGCTGCACCTTTCCACTAGCATGGGTTTCTGCCCCAAAAGGATATTCGAGTTTGAACTGTTCCGGACAAAGCTTGACGGGTTTGAAGACGCGGTTCGGGAAACCTGGACATGTGATCCGGAGATTGTTGACCCCTACAAGAGGATGGATGCGTTGCTAAGGAACACCGCTTGTTCGTTACAGTCTTGGGGGCAAAGAAAAATCGGCAATGTCAAGCTGCTCATGGGGGTGGCGACTTGGGTCATTTAAAAACTAGATATTGCGTAGGCGGACAGTTTGCTGAATGATCTCGAGAGCTGGTTGCGGCGCACCTTAAAGCATGCCCTGCTCGGCATGGCTGCGCTGGAACGGACCATCGAGCACCAACGGTCGAGACTTAAATGGATTAAAGAAGGAGACGCTAATACCAACCTATTCCAAGATGTAGCAAATGGCAGAAGATCAAAAAACTTCATTGCGCACGTCAAGTGTGGCGATGAGGTGATTACTGACCAGGCGAGGAAGGAAGAGGTCTTCTCGCAAGCGTATGAGCACCTCCTTGGGACTGCCCAGGCAAGAGACTATGCGCTAGATCTACAATACTGTCGGCGTTCTAGGAACGTGGGTCCCCAGACTTGCCTGCCTGCGGCCTGCGGCGTAGCTCAGAGGGGGCCCAGCACGGCCCATCTTCATCAACACAAGCTCAAGACCCTCGCGAGGGGCCAAGCCTCGCGGGGCGGACGACAAGGAGCTTCCTCAGGCACGGCCTCGTCAGGCTGGCTCACGAGGAGGCGGAGAGTTCAAGGCGGGGTACCTCACGAGGTGCCCATGACGCAAGCCATGACGACCAAGGGCGCCAGCCGGGCGCCAGCCCGCGCAGTGTCCTTCTTTCCTCTTTGGTGCAAGGGGAGCAAGCGCAGGCGAGGGCATCAAGCAAAGGCATTCATTTCGGTGCAACAAGACCAAGACCAGTCCAACGGCAGGATGGAGGTCACCGTGGAGCCCAAATCGGCGTCACTACCAGAGCCTTTGACAGGCGAGGACCAACTTTATTCAGGATAAGTGTACTAGATGTTCCCCTTCAAATTGGCCAATTGTTGGCGCCCTTCCCGCTCAATATTTGGGAAGAGGCCCAGGGCCTTCGCCTATAAATAGGACTAGCCACCCACAAGGTAGAGGCATCTGGATGGGCATCTGGATGAGGATCAGGATAGAAATCTGGAGATAAGATAGGCAGCTAGAATCAACCCCTCCAAAGGGACAACACCACCGCAAGAACAGACCCTCGCGAGACTGTTCTTCCTTGTATTGTTCATCATCAGCCCAAGAGGCAATCCACCACGCCACACATTGGAGTAGGGTATTACACCACAATGATGGCCTGAACCAGTATAAACCATGTGTCTCTTGCGTTGTTCTTCTCGTAGTTTAGATCTTAGCGATTCGGTGAGGAACAGGTAGGTAGAAGGCGAAACCTCCGCGCGCACCCCAGTGTTCGAACCTCAAGGGTCTGCCGGAACCCTAAATCAGACATTTGGGGCGCCAGGTAGGGGTGCTCTGGAATTCGTCTTCCGTCGCCCTATTCTTCTCCGACCGTCACGACCATGTCTGACGCACGCCGGGTTCGCGCCGAGCGCCAAGCCGCCCTCGCTTCCCGCGTCGCCCAGACGGCTCCCGTCGGCGGGCGCCCTCGTCGTTCCCCGTCATTTGCCGTCAACACCTCCACCGGCCCGGCGGGGAACGAGCAGCAAGCATCGTCCCAGCACCCGTCCATGAGGCAAGACGGCCGCACCACCACGCCCTCGCTCACCCCCGCTGGTTCTTCGTCCCGCGCGTCCCGCGCGGCCATGGAGGCTTGAGCTGCGCTCATCGCGGCAAACGAGCTCATGCGCTACCGCCCCATCGACGACGTCTACGAAGAATGGCTCGGCCGAGTCGTCGAACTCGTCCGCGCCGCTAGGGGCTCCGCCGCGCCATCTTTCTCACTGCACCGCGCCCCGCCATGCGCGGCCAATGAAGCTCCTGGGGCGTCTCAGCCGCCTCCCCCTCAAGAAGGCGCCCTGGCTCCGAGGCGCGCGGCTCCTGGGCGGAACCCGCCCCGTCAGGAACCAGCGCGGCAGGAGAAGAGCTGCCAAGAGGTCCCTCGCCCTCGAGAAGCTGCTCGAGCGCTCCCTGCTCCGGCTCGTCCCGACCACGCTCCTGCTCCAGCACGTCAAGACCCTGCGCTGCACCCAGCTGCGGCGCACGGGGACCCGCAGGACCGAGCCTTCGTCCTCCAAGGCCTCATGTGGCCACAGCGGGCTGCTGCGCCTTCACCACCGAGCTACGCACCGTCGCGTGCCTGGCAAGTTCAAGCCGGACCTGCCTCCTCACTACGACGGCACGGCTGACCCTGCAGAGTTCCTCCAGCTCTACGAGCTGGGCATCGAGGCTGCCAACGGAGACGAGAAGATCATGGCGAACTGGTTTCCCATGGCTCTCAAGGACGGGGCCCGCACCTAGCTTCTGAACCTGTCCCCAGGCACGATCTCCTCCTGGGACGAGATGCGCACCCGCTTCATCGCCAACTTCCAGGGTACTCGCGACCGGCCACCCGCCGTGAGCAACATGCGCCGCATCAAGCAGCAACCAGGGGAAACCCTGCAGAAGTACATCCAGCGTTTCAACAATGCGCGCCTCAAGATTCCCAAGATGACCGAGGAGGCCATCATCTCAGCCTTCTTTGACGGCGTGCGCGACGTCAAAATGAAGGAGGAGCTCGCAATGCATGAAGATCTATGCACTTCCTTGGAGCTGTTCAACCTGGCGACCAAGTGCGCCAGGGCTGAAGAAGGGCGTCTCTCCCTCCTCGAGTTGCCTGCCGCAGACCCTGAAGAGAAGAAGCCCAAGGCCAAGGACGTGCAGCGCAAGGGGGCTGCCGTGCTCGCGGCAGAACCAGACACCAAGCGGGGCAGAGATCAGCCCGAATCCTCCAAGGGCAGTCAGTACTGCATGTACCACGACCTCCACACCCATAACACCAATGAATGCCAAGAGCTCCGGGCCGTGCGTGAAGGACGGACTGGCCGGCGTCCCGACCGTAGTGACCGGGGCTACGGACTAGGAGGAGGAAGGAACGCAGGACGCTGGGAAGACCGCGGCCCACGTCAAGGGTGGCGCGACCAACCTCGCGAGGATCGCTGGCAGGACCCACCTCGCCAGGGAGGTTGGAGGGATCAGCCTCGCGAGTATCGCCCGCAAGGTAACGCAGGCCTCCCTCCGCTACCGCCGCAGCCAAGGAGAAATGAGGACCGTCATCAGGACGAGGGGGCTGGGGGCTTCCAGGAACCACGTGCGATCGCCTGCATCCTAGGCGGAGCCCAAGCCCCAGCCTCTCAGTGCATCTTCAAGCAGTTCGCCTGTGAAGTGAATGCAGTCCTCCCCAAGCTCGAGGCCACGCACCCTCTCAGGTGGTCGGCGTGTGCCATCACGTTCAGCTCAGCGGATCAGCTCAAGTGCGCGGCCACAGCCGGAGTCCTCCCGATGCTTTGTTCCCCAATCATCAGCAACATGCTAGTCACCAGGACCCTCATCGATGGCGGAGCAGGGCTCAACGTCCTGTCCGTGGAAACATTCAACAATCTCCAAGTACCCTACAGTCAGCTTCAGCCAACCAAGCCTTTCTCCGGAGACACCGATGGCTCCACGGTCTCGATTGGGCAGGTCCGCCTCCCTGTCACCTTCGGGGCACACGACAACTACCGCACCGAGCTCATCGACTTCGACGTCGCCCACATTCACCTGTCGTACAACGCCATCCTCGGGTACCCAGCACTCGACAAGTTCATGGCCGTAACCCACCACGGCTACAACGTCCTCAAGATGCCAGGAAGTGGCGGAGTCATCACGGTGCCCTGCGAAGAGAGAGACGCAGTTTGCTCCGTGGAGAGAGCCTTTCAGGCCGCATCACTGGAAGACCCGGATCACGGAAGCAGGAGGCTTCCCGAGGCCGCCCCCAAGAAGAAGAAGACATCGACCGGCCTGGCCCCTCAGGAGGCAGGACCCTCTGGGCCCGCGCCTGCTCAGAGGGAACCTCCTTCCATCGCATAGGGAAGCGCGCCCGGCGCCCTCCTCAGGCAGGGCTCGGGGGCTCTCCCCTGGAGGACCATCGACTTCGCCAAGGTCACGAGGGAGGCGCTTGGGCACAACGTGGAGGCATGCTTCGAAGCACGTTTCCATCAAGAAGGAGCAAGGCAAGGAGGGCCAAACCCTCGGGAATTCATCACCAAGGCCATTCAGGAGATACAGGAGTCAAGGGTCATGAGAGGCAGCCGCCGCTTACCCGCTGTGGCCCCCCATCCAGGCGAGGATGGTGGGCTGCGCGTCTGCATCGACATACCAGGGCTCAACCAGGCCGCGTCTCAGGGGCGCCTCTGGCCTTCGCGAGTGGGACGCTGCGAGGGCCCACCTCACAGCTACGTTCGCATGCCTTACGGCTTGCCGAACGCAGCTACTGCGTACCAGCGCATCATGAGGGTCATCCTGGAGGCTCAAGAGGTCAGGCGTTCCGTAGCCCTGGAGGAGATGGAGACGGTCCGCGAGGAGCCACCAGTGCCTCCGGAGCCTCCCGAGGCCCCAGGGCCTGGGGGCTCATGAGGATCTGCCCCTGCAGCCCACCGAGTCTGCTGCATCAACACCCCTTCGTCTTCAGCGTCATCACGTGACATCTTTCTAGTTCATTTCCAGCTGGGAGCGCCCTCAGGGCTGCATTATTCCCAGGCCGCGTGGGTCCGTCCCCGTGGCGTGTATCTCTTTTATTTCATGTTCTTAGCTCACTCTGCTGGGGGCGCCCCTCGGGCTGCATTATCCCCAAGCCGCTCGGGTCAGACCGAGTGGCATGTACCCCTCTTGCATTTATCTTAGGGCCATGTTTTCGACCCGTCATGCTTGTTGTTTGGTGTCTGTTCATGGTACCTTTTTCTTCTTGGATGTCGCAAGCTTGCGCGTTAAAGGGGGGGGTGCCTGAGCATCGCGACTCAGGGCTCCTACCGGCTCTCCGGCCGTCACCCTCTGGTCTGCCCACGGCATCGCGCCCCGGCATACCAGCGACGGCTAAGACCAGCCCGAGAGCCGGGACCCGAGGACGTAGAGTTTCGACATCTAACCCATCTTACGCGTTAAAGGGGGGTGCCTGAGCATCGCGACTCAGGGCTCCTACCGGCTCTCCGGCCCTCACCCTTTGGTCTGCCCACGGCATCGCGCCCCGGCATACCAGCGACGGCTGAGACCAGCCCGAGAGCCGGGACCCGAAGACGTAGAGTTTCGACATCTAACCCAGCTTGCGCGTTAAAGGGGGGGTGCCTGAGCATCGTGACTCAGGGCTCCTACCGGCTCTCCGACCCTCACCCTTTGGTCTGCCCATGACATCGCACCCCGGCATACCAGCGACGGCTGAGACCAGCCCGAGAGCCGGGACCCGAAGACGTAGAGCATCGGCATCTAGCCAAATTTGCAGGAACACACTCCAAGATAAGGCCTAGAGCCAGGCGCAACCCGCCTTGGGGTAGGGCCCCGTGAGTCCCGAGCTGGATCACGAGTGGACCAACACACCTCGCCAGGCCTTTCGTGCCTCGCCACCTCTCCAAGGCAACTAACGGCTAACCTCGTTTGTCGCGACGAACTCTCGTTTCTTCTGTGATGAGCCCGCAGGGTCTCCCCAGGAGCGTCGTCATGCGAGTCCCTCACGGAGTCTTCTTTACTCCCGTCCACGCAAGCCGCTTGCGCATTAAAGGGGGGGGGTGCCTGAGCATCGCGACTCGGGGCTCCTACTGGTTCTCCAGCCCTCACCTTCTTGCCTTGTCCATGGCATCGCGACCTGGCATACCAGCGACGGTTGAGACTCGCTCGAGGGCCGGGACCCGAGGACGTAGAGCAGAAAGGGGAGCGAGGGCGAGAGGAGAGAAGCACGTGATCACCTCGCCAAGCAACCCCCTGCCAGCCAAGGCACGGACTTAGCGCTGCACCAGGAAGCATTCCTGACCCTCGAGATAAGTCACTCTCCAGGAACCATAGCTATCGCAGCTCCATCCCCGCACTTAATACAATTCCGTCTTAGCAACGTCGCTCTCCTTTCTCACCGAATGATGGCTGCTTGAGCGCCAAGGGGGACCCCTTGAGCATCGCGACTCAGGGGCTCTTATCGGGCCTCGGGCCGCTCACCTCCTGGCCTTGACCACGGCATCGCGACCTGGCATACAAGCGACGGCTGAAGCCGCCTTGGGACTGGGACTAGTCGGCGCAGAGCACCAAGCCCTCACGAGGTCTGACAGGAAGAAACTAAGCTAAGACGGAATAACCATTTCGCACTGCTTCATAATGAGGATCATATTGACAAAAGGAGCTACATACACCTTACAAGCCCCCACGGGGTAAATTCTTGGCTCCTCGCAGGGAAAAAAGACGCGTATCCTAAGGGGTCCTAACTACGGGGACCATCGCGGCGGACGCCATCATCAATAGTGGGCCGTCCAGCACCAGCGCCAACCCCATAGCTCAGGGGCGGCGACGGTCGGACGAGCCCGCCCTGCTCCGAGAGCAGCGCAGGCTTGGGGGTTCATAGCTGTCGTCGCTCGTCTCCGGAGTCGCGAAGAGATCGGTGGACTCGCTGGATTCTCCGGCACCCCCGCCGCTTGAGGGGTTGCTGGAGGAGCATGCGGCGGCAGGCCTGGTCCCAGCCGCTCCAGAGCTTCTGCCGCTGCCTCTGGGACAGCACTCCAGCCGGCGCCCTTCTTCGTCGAAGACCTTGAAGAGCATCACGGAAGCGCCATCAAACTCCAGGTGGATCACGAGGGTGCCCCTCGTCCTGCAAACCCAGGCGATCTCACCCCAGCCCCGGGTCATGAAGACCTTACCTGGAGCGACGACCTCGACATCTGCATCGGTCGCAGGAGTCTGGCAATCGGCATGCCGCAGCCAGAGCCTAAATGGCCCCCTCAGCGGAATCTCGGAGGCGAAGGAAGGGGGAAGGCGAATCCACGATAGAGGAGGCATGGCGGCGTGGAGCACAAACTCTCGGGAGGAGCCCTCGGCGTGAACTCCAGGAGGGACAACGCGCACCGCCGTGACTCGCCGGCGCCGACGGCGGCGTCATTCATGACACTCGACATCAGCTCCTGCAAGGCCCTCAAGGTGGGCTTACAAGGGCAGCGGGAACCCTGGCGGCGGTCGCTCGCACCAAGGCCTCGACACCTCCTGCCGCGCGCCCTCTTCTCGACGGCAGAGGACCAGCCGTTTCTTCGGCGGAAGCGGGTTAGGACCCTCTCGGGGGGCCTTTCCCTTTTCTTCTACGGAGAACCGGTGGATGGGCGCCATCAGCGCGAGACGGAGCAATGGCGAAGACGAAGAAGAGGAGGAATAGCAGAGGAAGATTGACTGGAATGGCTCGCGCCGTTCCGTACTTATATCCAAGGGAGGCCAACCGTCGGCCTCCATGACCGAAGGTAATCATGACCGGTTTTTGCATGCAGGGACTTGTCAATTCGTGCAGTTGCCGAGGCGTCGTGGGGAAGTGGAGGCGCCCACGTCCAATCAACCGCCACGCGGCGCCCAAGGCCGCAGGCTATTAGGGCCCGCGACGCTTCGCACTTTCCCTTTCGCCTCTCTGCTCGGCCAAGTTCGGGCACGCCTTGGGCCCGAGGGCTACTGTCGGCGTTCTGGGAACGGGGGTCCCCAGACTTGCCTGCCTGCGGCCTGCGGCGTGGCTCAGAGGGGGCCCAGCACGGCCCATCTTCATCAACACAAGCTCAAGACCCTCGCGAGGGGCCAAGCCTCGCGGGGCGGACGACAAGGAGCTTCCTCAGGCACGGCCTCGTTAGGCTGGCTCACAAGGAGATGGAGAGTTCAAGGCGGGGTACCTCGCGAGGTTCCCATGATGCAAGCCATGACGACCAAGGGCGCCAGCCTGCGCAGTGTCCTTCTTTCCTCTTTGGTGCAAGGGGAGCAAGCGCAGGCGAGGGCATCAAGCAAAGGCATCCATTTCAGTGCAACAAGACCAAGACCAGTCCAACGGCTGGATGGAGGTCACCGTGGAGCCCAAATCGGCGTCACCACCAGAGCCTTTGACAGGCGAGGACCAACTTTAGTCAGGATAAGTGTACTAGATGTTCCCCTTCAAATTGGCCAATTGTTGGCGCCCTTCCCGCTCAATATTTGGGAAGAGGCCCAGGGCCTTCACCTATAAATAGTACTAGCCACCCACAAGGTAGAGGCATATGGATGGGCATCTGGATGGGGATCAGGATAGGAATCTGGAGATAAGATGGGCAGCTAGAATCAACCCCTCCAAAGGGACAACACCACCGCAAGAACAGACCCTCGCGAGGCTGTTCTTCCTTGTATTGTTCATCATCAGCCCAAGAGGCAATCCACCACGCCACACACTGGAGTAGGGTATTACACCACAATGGTGGCCTGAACCAGTATAAACCCTGTGTCTCTTGCGTTGTTCTTCTCGTAGTTTAGATCTTAGCAGTTCGGTGAGGAACACGTAGGTAGAAGGCAAAACCTCCACGCGCACCCCAGTGTTCGAACCTCAAGGGTCTGTCGGAACCCTAAATCCGACAAATACCTTGGCATGGAGCCGACTGAGTTAGGTGAGCTGGAGGAGATGATCACAGAGGAGGAAGTTTGGAATGTCATCTCTGAACTTCCAACAGACCGTGCACCAGGTCCAGACGGTTTCATCGGTGCGTTCTATCAGCGGGCATGTCCGATTAATAAGCATGATGTTATGGCTGTTTTCATGAAGCTATTTGGTGGAGATGGAAGAGGATTTGTGAAGCTTAACAAGGTACACATTGTGCTTATACCCAAGAAGCCGGACACCGAGGAAGTAGGAGATTTTAGGCCAATCGGCCTTATACACAACATCCCCAAGCTTTTTGCCAAGGTTCTAGCCAATCATCTATTGGGATCTACGGTAGGGTGCGTCGACTGCAATTTAAATAATTTCCTACGCGTAGAACAACCAGGAACATGCTACGGGAATGGATCATAGATCGTTACCACTAGACGCGCAGTGCCGTGCAGCGGAAGAAGAGTTGGGGCAGCGCGTCCGCATGATTCGTCTCCTCCTCGTGGTATCTCCCTCGAACAGCCGGTCATCGGATCCCTTGTACAGGTTTGCCATAGCGGCGCAAGTGCACTGCCTCTAACGATATCCGCGTGTGCAGGAGGAACGTCGTGCAGCGGACTGCTAGGTCCGATCACACAACCGGCGGCGAGTGGAGGAGTCTATTCGCAACACATGCAAACCCTAGTGACAGCACCGAAGCGATCAACTGAATAAGTGCGCCGCACCTTCACTATTTATAAGCATCCGTCACGGGCTCAACACTTGGGCCTTGCATGGATCCTAAAGCCCAAAGTCTACTCGGTCGCGTTCCAAGTCCAGCTCGGATCACATCCGACCAATGTCCTCCGAAGCGACCTCGTAGGTTCCTTCCCTTAAGCGCGCGACCCCTTAGGTTCAAGTCGGCTTGGTCACAGTTCAGATCACCTCCGACCTGCACGGTTGGTAGAGGCCTCTAGCAAGGCGTGCCGACCACCAAGCAGACTAGGAAGCTGGTTAGGCGAACCTGTACAACGTGTCGCACTTCTGTTCCCTTTGCCTCACGATATATGTTGTCGGGCTCAAGGCGAGACTGTCATCCTTGTGCTAGCCCGACCTCTTTCTCGTTCCAATGATACCGACCACAAACCGGATTATCTCATAAGCCTTGTCGCATG
This sequence comes from Triticum aestivum, assembly GCF_018294505.1. Lineage (NCBI taxonomy): Eukaryota > Viridiplantae > Streptophyta > Magnoliopsida > Poales > Poaceae > Triticum > Triticum aestivum. The sequence continues at coordinate 304,352,560 of NC_057798.1, read as the reverse complement.
GCCATGCTTATCCTGGTCGGATCACATGAGGGGCCCAAAGTATATCTCTCCTGATCGGAGGGGGAAATCCCATCTTGCTCGACCATGTCTCGCAGCATGGGTCTGGACAAGTCTGAAACCTACCTTTGTAACTACCCAGTCACGGAGTAGCGTTTGGTCGGCCCAAAGCAGGGCTGTCACCATCCCAAGTACATGCGCCAGCTCAGGTCTTAGGACATAGAATGTATGTTGTACTAGAGACTCACAATTGACATATCACTGCGTCTCATAGTTGGGTATGTCCAACTCGGACCTTATCTCGACTCGGATTCGACTATGTTGAATCCATTCGACTATGTTGAATCCGACCAGATCCTTCTGAGTCCATATTATCTGGTTAGCATCCAATGCCTCATGGCTAGTGAGACCGAGCCATCCATAGTGTCATATGCTAGTCTAGTTGGCCGCGCGTCCACACAGCCCTTTCGACTAGGGACCTTTTAGGACAATTATAGTCCCACAAACAAGTCACGTACTTGCTGATATACATCATTGATAATGTCCAAGGACTATATTTATTCATAAACACAAGGAAATATCATCATACATGATTGCCTCTAGGCCATATCTCCAACAGTCTCCCACTTGCACTAGAGTCAATCAAATAGACATCTAATGCCCATAGCTCTAACGTGCCCCTCATGCTTGGGTTGTGGAAGCGGCTTACTCAACGGATCTGCAACATTTGCATCCATGTGAATTTTGCATAAGTCTACATCACCATTCTTTACGATCTTTCGTATCAGGTGATATTTCCGATCTATGTGTCTGACCTTGTGGTGATTCCTCAACTCCTTGGCTTGTGCGATGGCACCAGAATTATCACAATAAAGGTCCAACGGTTTTACCGAGGCTGGGAAAATACCAAGATCATCCAGAAAATGCCGGATCTAAACACCTTCCTTTGCAGCTTCACAAGCCACAATGTATTCGGCTTCTGTGGTAGAATCGGCCACCGTATCTTGCTTGGAACTCATCCAGCTCACTGCTCCTCCATTCATGACATACACGAATCTAGACTGTGATCGACAATCATCTCTGTCGGTTTGGAAACTAGCATCGGCGTAACCCCTTACGACGAGCTCGTCCTCACCTCCATAAACTAGGGACATCTCTTTAGTCCTTTTCAGGTACTTCAAAATAGTCTTTACCGCTGCCCAGTGACTCTCACCTGGGTTGGCCTGGTATCTACTTGTTAGGCTTATTGCAAAAGCAAAGGCCTTGTACATATCATGGCATACATGATGTATCCGGTTGCTGAGGCATACGGAATCCTAGTCATCCTGCTTCGCTCATTAGATGTTGAAGGACTCTGAGTCTCGCTTAGCCTTATACCATGTGAGAGTGGCAAGAACCCTTTCTTCGCCTCACTCATGTTGAACCGCTTCAACACTTTATCTATGTACGTGCTCTGGTTTAAGCCGAGCAGCCTCCTCGATCTATCTCTATAGATCTTAATGCCTAAAATATAGACTGCCTCACCAAGGTCCTTCATTGAAAACTTTCCATTCAATGACTCCTTGACCGAGTTTAGCATCGAAACATCATTTCCGATCAGTAGTATGTCATCCACATACAAGATCAAAAATACTATCGAGCTCCCACTTAACTTCTTGTATAAACAAGCGTCCTCTTCGCTTTTGATGAAACCGAGACCAGTGACGACCTCATCAAAACGAATATTCCAGCTCCGAGATGCTTGCCTCAACCCAAAAAATATTTGTTCGTTGACAATTTAAAACAAACCTTCCAAGTACTTCAAGAACTTAAATACTCTTTAATAGATGAAAATAAAAGGATTTCTAATTGAAGAGATTACACATCACTGCGAACGAACTTATTCACTCTTTGAAGCCCCCACCACCTTCTTTCTTTGAGTTGAGCACTTTACTTCGGATGTGGTCATTGCCTCCGGCATTCTAAGTAATCAATGAGATTTTCTTCCTCGAGAACAAAAAGCACATTGAATTGACTATTTTTGGAAATAGTATTTTTTTTGCAGCTGAGCTTGCATACCTTACTAGCGCTAGTTGGATCAACAAAACCATCGGGTTGTATCATATACACGTCCTCGGTTAAATTTCCGTGAAGGAAAGCCGTTTTGACATCCATCTGCCATATCTCGTAATTGAAATATGCAACTATAGCTAGTACGATCCTCACCGACTTCAGCATCGCTACCGGCGAGTAAGTCTCGTCGTAGTCAATTTCTTGAACATGTCCATAACCTTTAGCGACAAGCCGAGCTTTGTGGATCTGAACATTTCCATCCACATCGGTTTTCTTCTTAAAGATCCATTTGCAACCAATGGCAGTTACACCAGGTGGCGGATCAACCAAGTCCCAAACTTGATTCTCATCCATGGACTTTAACTCGGATCTCATGGCCTCCAGCCATGCCTCGGAATCTGGGCTCACCATTACTTCTGCATACGTGGCCGGCTCATCGCTTTCTAGCAACAATACATCATGCACTCTGCGCAATCTTTCCGACCTCTGTGGTTCCGGTGCCGCTTCCGCTACAGGTTCCCCGACTGACTCCGGTATGATCTCATCACCAGCCGAGCCGTCCCCGAGTGGTCCTCGAATTTCTTTGAGTCGAACCATCCTCCCACTAGCCTCCCGATTGAGAAACTCTTTCTCAAGGAAAACCCTGTTCCGAGCAACAAACACTTTGTCCTCTTCCCGGTTGTAGAAGCTATATCCCAAGGTTTCCCTTGGATATCCCACGAATATGCATTTATCCGATTTAGATGTAAGCTTGTCTGACATAAGTCGCTTGATAAATGCTTCACAGCCCCAAATCTTTAGAAAAGACAAACTGGGACTCTTCCCGGTCCACATCTCATGTGGTGTCTTGTCTACGGATTTTGATGGTACCCTGTTAAGTGTGGAAGCTGCAGTTTCTAGAGCGTATCCCCAGAATGACAAGGGTAAATCTAATTTGCTCATCATAGACTAGACCATGTCCAACAAGGTCCTATTCCTCCGCTCTGACACGCCGTTTCTCTACGGCATGCCTGGAGGTGTGAGCTAAGGTACTATACCTCGGCTTTTCAGATGATTATCAAACTCCTGGCTCATGTACTCACCTCCACGACCAGATCATAGAAGTTTTATAGTCTTGCCGAGCTGATTCTCAACCTCATTCTGAAACTCTTTGAACTTTTCAAAAGTCTCTGACTTGTGCCTCATCAAATAGATATATCCATATCTACTCAACTCATCGGTAAAAGTCACGAAGTATTGATAGCCACCTCTGGCAGTTGTGCTCATTGGACCACACACATCACTATGTATAAGTTCCAACAGCTCGGACGCCCTCTCGCAACTCTTTGCGAAAGGAGACTTAGTCATCTTGCCGAGCAAGCATGATTCACATGTCTCAAACGACTCAAAGTCGGACGAAGTTAGGAGCCCATCATCATGGAGCTTCTTCATGCGTTTCAGACTAATGTGTCCAAGCCGGCAATGCCAGAAGTATGTCGAATTTATCTCATTAGGCTTATACCTCTTGACATTCACTTTATAGACCGGTTCCTGTTCTAGATTCAATATAAATAGCCCATCAACAATGGGTGCATAGCCGTGGAACATACCATTCAAAAATATCGAACAACCATTGTCCTTTAAATTGAATTCATAACCTTGACTCATCAAACATGAGGCAGAAATAATGTTCTGACTAAGTGCAGGAATGTAATAACAATTATTCAATTCTATAATGAATCCGGAAGGAAGCTGGAGCTGCATCGTGCCGACCTCCAACGCAACAACTCTTGCTTTGTTGTCGACCCTGTTGTCAATCTCCCCTTGTGCCACACGCCTAGTTCTTACCAGCCCCTGCATCAAGTTGCAAATATGAACAACCGATCGGGTATCAAATACCCAAGAGCTACTAGGTATGTCAGCAAGGTAAATGTCTATAACATATGCAACAAGTGTACCTTTGCCCGAAGAAGCATTTTCCGGTCTTCTTGCCATGCTCTGCAAGCCACTTGCTACAGTTCCTCTTCCAGTGACTGGTCTCCTTGCAGTGATAGCAAACGTTCTTTGAGTCTGGTCCAGACTTCGGTGCAGCGGCGGAGGTTACCTTCTCCATGCCCTTTGCCTTAGCATTTTTCTTGGACCAACTCTTCTTGAACTTAGACGATTTCTGCACCATCAACACTTGATGTGTGCCTTTCTTAATATCATGCTCTGCCACTTTGAGCATCCCATGCAACTCAGTGAGCTTCTTATCCATGCCATGCATATGATAGTTCGAGATGAATGTCCCATAGCTAGGTGGAAGAGAACCTAGAACTGCATCTGTAGCCAGCTCATCCAAGAGCGGGAAGCCCAACCGATCCAAAGCTTGCACATATCCGATCATCTTGATCACATGTGGGCTCAGTGGATCACCTTCCTTCAGCTTTCAATCCATCAAGGATCGCCAGACGTTGAACCTTTCGGTCCTAGCCTGTGTCTGAAACATGCTCTTGAGACTCTCAATCATATTGTAAGCCTCAACATTTTTGAAATATTGTTGCAAATCGGGCTCCATACAAGCGAACATCAGACAACTGATCTCTGTTGATTCATCAATGAGTTTCTGGTAGGAATTCTTAGTTGTGGCATTAGCATTATCGGCGGGTTCCTCTGGAAGTGGGTCCTCTAGAACATGTTCCTTTTTATCATGCTTGAGAACAATTCTCAAATTTCTATACCAGGTGGTAAAGTTTGTTCCATTCAGTTTATCCTTTTCCAGAATTGATTTCAATGCAAAGTTGGGTTGATCAGGTGGTGCCATTGATCTAAAAGAGAAAATATGCAAAAACTAAGCAATGTTTTTATGTAGAGTAATTCAAGCCTAAACAGAAATACTCCCACTGAAGTCAGCATCCCTCCGCAGACTCTCAGTGATTCAGGATCCGACTAGTGCATGCGACTAGTGAGCTTTAGCATCACTGCTAGCCAACATACCTATCCGGTAAGCAACTCCTTGCTAATTGCATCTCTATATGACTCCTGTCGGTCGGGAAGGTATCTTATACACCGGCTCCCAACCTTCTTTGCCACAAGGCCCAAAACCGTTTTGATAGCCTTGTCAAGTTAACCTGATGCAGTGCATGTCTGTGTCCAACACGAACCATTTAGTTCAAGGACACCTAGCAGCACCCCAATTTTATGAGCCCACTACTAGACGTACTTGACGTGCGAAGGTGCAACATCCGGAATGGCAATTTACTTGATATTCATGAGGGATCTTTTTACCATTCTAACATGCATAGAAACAAAGAAGCATAACAATCACAAATAAACACATATTGTGAAATAGTATGGCTCCTTCATGGACGTTCTTCCAGGTCGGCTCCGACTCCGATGACCATCTAGGAACTTGTGACGCCCGGATAATTAAGCTACAGTAGCCCTCTGCTAATGATGCCATGCCACCACTGTCAATGTAGTTAATCTCGCGTTAGTTCAAAATAGATCCGATATTCAAATTCAAAATAAAGGCAAACAACAAAAGTTTTCAAGTATTAAAACCAAAATGTTCGGGTTGTGCCAGTTAATGCATAGGTGATTATGGTAAAGAAATCACACTTTTATAAAATGATTAAATACTATAAGATGAATAAAATAGTAGCACAAACTATTATTTAACTATTTTTAAATAATAAATAATTAAAAAAACTATTTTAGTTTCGGTAGAAAATTAATGTGACAGTGCCATAATTGCTAACATAGATTTAGATGCCACTTTGGGATATTGTTAACGCTAGAATAAACAACCACTAAAAGAAATAGAAAAGAAATAAAGAGAAAGAATAAAAGAAAAGTAAAACAAAAATAACAAATAGGTGAAAGACTAAAGTACACTATGCACTTGAGCCCACTGGCTATAGAACCGGCCCAGCCCACCATCCCCATCTTCTTGTTCTATTCATCAGGGGCTGGCTGGACGCGCCTGCGGCGTCCATGCCGCCGATCGCCACGCGTCGGTCATCTGTCCTCCTCCACGGCGCCTACTTGACACCCCCGAGCCCCCCTCGTCGAACCCTAGCTTGCCATTCCCCTCCCCTCGCGCCGTTTTTCTTCCTCCCCGTGACAAGCCGAAGCTCTGTCACCATGGTCGTCGCAAACCTCGCGCCCACCGTCGTCTCCGCCACCTAGGACTGCACCGGGAGCTCCGCCATCGTCGTCCTCATCGAACCAAAGCCGCGGATCGGACTGATGAGCTTTGCCTCGTCTGGATCGACCTCGTCAACACCACTGGTCCCCGAAGCTCCCCTTCTCCGATTTGCCTTCTCCCGATCTCCCCCGACGCATCTGAGCACGCCCACAGCTCCTTGGTGAGCTTACGCACCTCCTCCCTCTCCTATTTTTCTCGCGCGCATCCTCTACGTGGGTTCCCCGTATCGCCGCCGTAGCCGCTCCGCTGTGCCTCACCATCGTTACTCCTCCGGTGGCCATATGGCCTGGCCGCGAGTGTCGCTAGTCTCGCGCTGGACTCCTGGTTCGAACACGCCACGCTGCTCCCCTCGTTCTCGAGCCATAGCACAAGCCTCACCGGAGCCGAAGCACCGCCACCGCATCTGCCCGCTCGCGACATCGCCTCCACGCGCGGCCATCTGCTCGTGGCCTCGCCCCCTGCTCACCTCGCTCGCCTGTTGCTGCCACTGACACCCACCATTGCCGCTGCCCTTGCTCGCGCTTGTCAGGCCCCCTCCTCTGTCGCGCCCTGCTGCTGCTCCTGCGATAGCTGCTGCTTTGTGCCTGCGGCTCCCCGGCCGTGCACAGCCACGCCGGCCCACGCCCTCCTGCAGGCCATGGCGTCGCCTGCTGCCGCTCGCACCCCGGCGTGCCCCGTACTCCTACGGCTGCTGTTCTGCTGTTGCTATTGCGCTGCTGCTCGCTTCTCTACTGCTGCTCGTTACTGCTCCTGCTCTATGCTATGCACTAGTGCTGCTGCCCTTGCGTTGTTGCTGCTCTACTAGTGACGCTAGTTGCTGTTGATACTGCTTGGCCATGGCCACCAGCGTCGTTTGTGTGTGCTTGTGCAAGGGCTTCACGTACAGCCACACCATGGCTAGCTAGTGCCACGCCATACCTATGGGGCTGGGCTTAATTAGATTAAAGGCTAATCACTCTTAGTGCTATCCTACTACTAATAGTCACTGATGCTGGCCATGCTGTCTAAACAAAATGGCTAAAATCATCTAATTGAAGTATAATACAATGACACACGGGACCCACTTAATACTATTCATATGTTGACCAGTCAATCTTTGACTGGGTCAACCCAACCCCACTGGCCCCACTGTCATACACACATGCTAGAGTAGCACTAGGTGACAAAAGTATTTACTGTTTTTAATTCGAGTTGAATAATTAAAACAATTTCAGAATATTATTAGGACTTTGAAAAATAATATAAAATAATCCGCAACTTAGATGAAAATACTTTGTACATGAAAGTTGCTCAGAACGACGAGACGAATCCAGATACGCAGCCCGTTCGTCCGCCACGCGTCCCTAGCATAGTGAACCTGCAACATTTCACCTCCGCTTCATCTGTCCGAAAACGCGAAACACCAGGGATACTTTCCCGGATGTTTCCCCTCTTCGTCGGTATCACCTACTACCGCATTAGGGCACATCTAGCACAGCGTATTGCCATGTTACGCTTTGTGATGCTTTGATTGCTTTGTTATTTATTGTGTTCCCCCTCTGTTACTTCTTTCCGGTAGACCCCGAGACTGCCGGCGACCCCAGTTCGACTACGGAGTTGACAACCCCTCCTTCTTGCCAGAGCAACCAGGCAAGCCCCCCCCCTTGATCACCAGATATCGCCTACTCTCCTCTATACTGCTTGCATTAGAGTAGTGTAGCATGTTACTGCTTTTCGTTAATCCTATTCTGATGCATAGCCTGACATTGTTGCTACATCTGTTGATACCTTGCCTGCAATCCTAAATGCTTAGTATAGGATGCTAGTTTATCATCATTGACCCTACATTCTTGTCAGTCTGCCTTGCTATACTATCGGGCCGTGATCACTTGGGAGGTGATCACGGGTATATACTATACATACATACTATACAGATGGTGACTAAAGTCGGGTCAGCTTGTTGAGTACCCGCGGTTGTTTCACGAATTGGGGGCTGAAAGGACATACTTTCCCGACGGCCCTCTGTGTGGATCTTTGTGGCGGAGCGATAGGGCAGGTTGAGGCCACCTAGGAGAGAGGTGGGCCTGGCCCTGGTCGGCGTTCGCAGGTTGCTTCATAATAACACGCTTAACGAGATCTTGGTATTTGATCTGAGTCTGGCCACTGGTCTATACGCACTAACCAACTACGCGGGAAAGATATGGGCACTCGACGTCATGGTATCAGTCGAAGCCTTCGTGACGCTAGCGACTGAGCGGCGCGTGCCGGGTTGGACTGCGTAACACAACTTCCTTTGTAATGGAGGTTGCTAGGTCTGCTCACCGGCCGCGTACGCAACGTGCAGGTGTGCAATGGGCGATGGGCCCAGACCCCTGCGTGCATAGGATTTAGACCGGCGTGCTGACCTCTCTGTTGTGCCTAGGTGGGGCTGCAACGTGTTGATCTTTCGAGGCCGGGCATGACCCAGGAAAGTGTGTCCGGCCAAATGGGATCGAGCGTGTTGGGTTATGTGGTGCACCCCTGCAGGGAAGTTAATCTATTCGAATAGCCATGTCCCTCGGTAAAAGGACGACCCGGAGTTGTACCTTGACCTTATGACAACTAAATCGTACACTTAATAAAACACACCCAGACAAGTTCCACAGACAACCCGATGATCGCTTTTCCATAGGGCGACGAGGGGAGGATCGCCGGGTAGGATTATACTATGCGATGCTACTTGGAGGACTTCAATCTACTCTCTCCTACATGCTGCAAGATGGAGGCTGCCCGACGCGTAGTCTTCGATAGGACTAGCTATCCCCCTCTTATTCTGGCATTCTGTAGTTCAGTCCACTGATATTGCCTCTTTACACATATACCCATGCATATGTAGTGTAGATCCTTGCTTGCGAGTACTTTGGATGAGTACTCACGGTTGCTTTTCTTCCCCTTTTCCCCCCTTTCCTTTCTACCTGGTTGTCGCAACCAGATGCTGGAGCCCAGGATCCAGACGCCACCATCGATGACGACTCCTACTACACCGGTGGTCCCTGCTACTACGTGCAGGCCGCTGACGACAACCAAGAGTAGTTTAGGAGGATCCCAGGCAGGAGGTTTGCGCCTCTTTCGATCTGTATCCCAGTTTGTGCTAGCCTTCTTAAGGCAAACTTGTTTAACTTATGTCTGTACTCAGATATTGTTGCTTCCGCTGACTCGTCTATGATCGAGCACTTGTATTCGAGCCCTCGAGGCCCCTGGCTTGTAATATGATGCTTGCATGACTTATTTTATTTTTAGAGTTGTGTTGTGATATCTTCCTGTGAGTCCCTAATCTTGATTGTACATGTTTGCATGTATGATTAGTGTACGATTGAATCGGGGGCATTACAAGTTGGTATCAGAGTCGACTGCCTGTAGGAATCCCCCTTTCACACTCCTTGGCCGAAGTCGAGTCTAGTCATTGCATAACTTTTACTAACATGGTTGTGTGCCTTATGGGCCTACGTCGCCATTGGGCGGTATTAGGATCTTTTACTCCTCGATCTTTACTCTGGGACTTTGAGCTCTCTTCTATTCGGGTTAAATGAATTTGCTAAAAACAAAACTAACTTTAGGTTCTTGAAAGTACTTTCTCCCGGAGAGCCCCTCACTTCAGATGATCGCCTGCTGCACTAGAAGATTCCGAAGTTACTCTACGATGTTGTGTCGAGTCTTTGTGCCATCGCATTTGCGATTTCCTTCCACTGTCAACCCCTATGAAAAATGCATACACTTGCCATTCATACAATCATTCCCCGTTGATCTTGTTATTACAAGATGTCCCGAAATACTCTCTGTTGTCCCGAGAATCCTTTGAGCATACTGCCTTGCAGTTGTTTACCACCTAAATAACCCTATGAATAATTCCTCACACTTATCGGGGATTCGTTCATCCCCGGTTGATCATATGTCTCACAAAATTCTTCGAATGCAATTCGATCTCCCAAAGATTCTCTATAGCCTAGTGCTCCCGAAAGTCTTGTCTGCCTGCATTATGGTTAAATCCATATGTCCGGCAATATTCATTAAACATCCTTTGTCATTGTCATCCTGAGCCTATTGATTCATTATGTTCCGATTGCTTGCAATCATCAGTCGAACCCTGAAATTTAACCTTCCTGCTCATGCGTCATTCTGGACATGAGTTGGATCTCGGCCAATCATGTTGTAATTGATTGTCCACCTAGTTCCCTTCAGCTTGAACGTCGAATCATTCAGCTGTTCCTATAATGTGATGCCCTTGCATTATTTCTTCTTCTGGTTGAACATCGATACTCACATCAGATTCTTTGCGGTCCGCCAGACCCATTGCTGGATTGTTATCCGACAGTGTCCATCATATTCAATAACTTTGTGAGTTCTTTCCAGATACATAATGCCTTTGGTAAATTCTGTCCTCTCCTTTTGTCAACCATGCTCTATTTTCGAGCTTGTGTTAGTTACTCTTGAATCTTGTGGTATATGTTTCTAAGATACCCCGATGGGTTGAACCTATGCCTTCCTTAATATGTGTGAACTCGAAAGTTTTTACGAGTCATACTCTTCTGGTATTTTGCCAAATAAAATTTCAACACTACAACTTCATCGAAAGCGAGAAGTGAATGAAAGGTCATGCGTTGGAGAAGTGGGAGTCGACCTTGAACTTTGTGTTCATGCCCATGGACACGATGTAGATCTTATCATTAAATATTCTTTTAAATTAATTATTCCTTTGGTATAAGTTCATCTTATATCTGGGATCTCGTATTTTGCATCATGGTTCCAACCATGTTCTCCTTTAAATACCATTTCTTGTGCAAGTTTAAGCACTTGTCTTCTTCAGAGCAATACCCCAGTCCAACCTCTACTTTGATCTGTCATCGAGTATTACCCCCTGGTATCTCGAGATTATCATGGAATTGCATAACCTCTTATGAGTTCTTCATCAAGTACTACATTCTCATTGATTCCAATTTTCACGGGCTCTGAGTTATTAAACACTCAAATACACCGATAACTGAATCGAGCTCGCACCGCGATTAAACAACTCTTGGTAACCTTCATTACTTACGAATTCGAACTCGATCACGTAAGTCCTAGCCTGCTCGGCTATATCATTATTGTGCCAATTTTAATTGTGCTACCTGGTCCTTAACCCCGGAGCAACTTTTGATGATAAGCTAAGCTTACGCCGGTCTTCCTCGTCATACCATTTCACCTTGAACAACAAGCTTGATTTCGAGTTTGTGTCGTACCTGTGGTTCCAATAACCTCTTGCTTCATTATCCCTTTGACTTGATATCATCGCTGATCGATTACATCCTCATGAATCTCTCGACAAAATTTGTAGTGATCATCATCAACATTTGACTCCTTTCAGGATATCGATCGAATTCATGATGATAAGTATAATCCTCGTCCCTTGGTAATTTGAGTTGCCACCGACAACATCCTTACTCCCTTTCATCACAAACTTGTTCAAGTTACGGGTGCAATTTTCTTTCCAGCTGGTATTATGTTCTACCTTGAAGTAGCACTGTCTCTTATGTCAAGGATGTTGTGAGAATTGCTCCACCTCTTAGAAATTTCTCGGTATGATGATACTTCTCACTATCACCACTCTTCCTTGGTCCCCGTGTTGTTTTTAACCGGGATACCAATATGCTAACAATGTTGTTTGAGTTCTGTACTTCTAGCAACCCTATTGCTTTGAAGTCAACGATCGACAATTCGTTCTTAGACTCACTCTAACATTAATCTTGCTGCCTAAGGTCATATTTCGGGCATACCTTTCAACTAATGATTGATGGTGTATGTTTTCCTCGAGCATACAACATTATATCATTTGAATTGACAAGTGTCATCTTCTTGTTCACATTATTTTGGAAATCCATCCTTTTTGGAATTCTTGATGAATTGTCGCTGAGCCCATCAGCCCCCCTCCTCATCCCCTCCTCGGTTTAGTGATGAACTAATGTTTCAGGAACCTGCTCCCATAGTTCATTTCTTGAGAATCTTGCAATGTCACTTCATCGATTTGTGTTGCACCTTTTCTTCTCGGACATCCTCAGTCTGACGTATCGTGACACCAATCGGATCTGAATCTCGGTCAGATATGATGGTTGGGACAACTTTCCAGGAGTTATGATGTTGGTCCTTTGATGACCCAGTAATATGATGTCATGCCTAGCACCCCTGGCTAGAGGACCTATCATTATAATTTCTTTTGCAAGGATAACCATTCTTCCTGGAGGAAATTGTAAGACTTATTTTATAAGTTGCTCCTGATGGATCATTTGTGTATCTAAAGTCTGGCCCTCGATTGAAACACCATATCATTGCTACCTCGAAGCATGACTATGATACCTCGCTCATCAACAAGAACATAGGAGGCGCAATGCTAAATGTTTCTTGGCCAGTTATCCAAACACCATTGTATGGGTAACATCTTGATTAATCCTTGCCTCTTGATCTGAATGGTTGGGTACTTTCTCTCCTACCATGTATGCCATGTTCTGCTTGTCCATGGGAAGGAATACTCCTAATAATTGTGTGTAATCACAATTTTCCTTTCCATTGTTCTGTTTAATCTGATAATCGTGTTTTCCTTTCCATTCTTTTGTTTAACCTTTCCTGTATCTGACTTAACTGAGCAGAGATAATTCCCTGCTTAGGTAGGCACTTTGTTGTACCACTCTGTCTGTAGACCCTGTTACTATTGTTGATGACATTCCGTTAACCACCAATGGGTGAGAACTTTGCCAATTGGTTCGCCTCATTCAACGAGCAGGAAAATTGCTCTCTTTGTTCCACGTCCTTGGTACCGACATTGTTGTCGACATAGCTGACAAGCTATTCACTGACAAGTCGCGGCTGTGCAAGATGTCACCACCCTTCCAACTTTCAACCCACATGGTGGACCCATAACCCACAGGTCCACTGGATCGAAACCTGAATTTTCTTTACAACCCGGATTCTAATGTATCCTTTGCACCTGGCTTCGTATGTGATTCATGAGCTAAATTCTATACCATTATTCATCTTGGAATCAAACACCATGTTATTCTCGTTGTTCAAACCCCCATTCCAGCTTCTGTCTAGTCATCGAATGATTGCCTACCCGTTTGAAACTTTGGTACCATCGTATATTGCATTCAACGAATTCACTGAAATACAACTCATGCGGTACCTTGTGTATTTCTCACTAAGTTCACCGTCAGATGCCCAGCTTTGTGGAGATGCGTTCTTCCGGAGTTTTTCCCCCTTGGTCGCGTTCGTAGGACGATGGAGATCCCGAAGAAAGGATGACGACTTGATCTTGGTGACTTGAAGTAGAGAAATGAAGACATCAACGAAAGGGATCAACCTCTTCGAAAGGGCAGCCAAGACCGAGAAAACTCGTTAGGTTTTTGCTACCAGCACTTTTTCCCCCTTACTCCACCGCTTAAATCTCGGGACGAGATTTCTTGTAGTGGAGGAGAATTGTGACGCCCGAATAATTAAGCTACAGTAGCCCTCTGCTAATGATGCCATGCCACCACTGTCAATGTAGTTAATCTCGCGTTAGTTCAAAATAGATCCGAAATTCAAATTCAAAATAAAGGCAAACAACAAAAGTTTTCAAATATTAAAACCAAAATGTTCGGGTTGTGCCAGTTAATGCATAGGTGATTATGGTAAAGAAATCACACTTTTATAAAATGATTAAATACTATAAGATGAATAAAACAGTAGCAGAAACTATTATTTAACTATTTTTAAATAATAAATAATTAAAAAAACTATTTTAGTTTCGGTAGAAAATTAATGTGACAGTGCCATAATTGGTAACGTAGATTTAGGTGCCACTTTGGGATATTGTTAACGCTAGAATAAACAACCACTAAAAGAAACAGAAAAGAAATAAAGAGAAATAATTAAAGAAAAGTAAAACAAAAATAACAAATAGGCGAAAGACTAAAGTACACTGTGCACTTGAGCCCACTGGCTATAGAACCGGCCCAGCCCACCATCCCCATCTTCTTGTTCTGTTCATCAGGGGCTGGCTGGACACGCCTGCGGCGTCCATGCCGCCGATCGCCACGCGTCGGCCAACTGTCCTCCTCCATGGCGCCTACTTGACACCCCAGAGCCCCCCTCTTCGAACCCTAGCTTGCCATTCCCCTTCCCTCGCACCGTTTTTCTTCCTCCCCGTGACAAGCCGAAGCTCTGTTGCCATGGTCGTCGCAAACCTCGCGCCCACCGTCGTCTCCGCCACCTAGGACTGCACTGGGAGCTCTGCCATCATCTTCCTCATCGAACCAAAGCCACGGATCGGACTGATGAGCTTTGCCTCGTCTGGATCGACCTCGTCAACACCACTGGTCCCCGAAGCTCCCCTTCTCCGATTCGCCTGCTCCCGATCTCCCCCGACGCGTCTGAGCACGCCCACAGCTCCTTGGTGAGCTTACGCACCTCCTCCCTCTCCTATTTTTCTCGCGCGCATCCTCTACGTGGGTTCCCCGTATCGCCGCCGTAGCCGTTCCGCTGTGCCTCACCGCCGTTACTCCTCCGGTGGCCATATGGCCTGGCCGCGAGTGTCGCTAGTCTCGCGCTGGACTCCTGGTTCGAACACGCCGTGCTGCTCCCCTCGTTCTCGAGCCGTAGCACAAGCCTCGCCGGAGCCGAAGCACCGCCACCGAATCTGCCCGCTCGCGACGTCGCCTCCATGCGCGCCCGTCTGCTCGTGGCCTCGCCCCCTGCTCACCTTGCTCGCCTGTTGACTGCCGCTGCTGCCACTGACGCCCGCCGTTGCCGCTGCCCTTGCTCGCGCTCGTCAGGCCCCCTCCTCTATCGCGCCCTGCTGCTGCTCCTGTGATAGCTGCTGCTTTGCGCCTTCGGCTCCCCGGCCGTGCACAGCCACGCCGGCCCATGCCCTCCTGCAGGCTGTGGCATCGCCTGCTGCCGCTCGCACCCCAGCGTGCCCCGTACTGCTACGGCTGCTGTTCTGCTGTTGCTATTGCGCTGCTGCTCGCTTCTCTACTGCTACTCGTTACTGCTCCTGCTCTATGCTGTGCGCTACTGCTGCTGCCCTTGCGTTGTTGCTGCTCTACTAGTGACGCTAGTTGCTGTTGATGCTGCTTGGCCATGGCCACCGGCGCCGTTTGTGTGTGCTTGTGCAAGGGCTTCACGTACAGCCACACCATGGCTAGCTAGTGCCACGCCATACCTATGGGGCTGGGCTTAATTAGATTAAAGGCTAATCACTCTTAGTGTTATCCTACTACTAATAGTCACTGATGCTGGCCCTGCTGTCTAAACAAAATGGCTAAAATCATCTAATTGAAGTATAATACAATGACACACGGGACCCACTTAATACTATTCATATGTTGACCAATCAATCTTTGACTGGGTCAACCCAACCCCACTGGCCCCACTGTCATACACACATGCTAGAGTAGCACTAGGTGACAAAAGTATTTACTGTTTTTAATTCGAGTTGAATAATTAAAACAATTTCAGAATATTATTAGGACTTTGAAAAATAATATAAAGTAATCCGCAACTTAGATGAAAATACTTTGTACATGAAAGTTGCTTAGAACGACGAGACGAATCCAGATACGCAGCCCGTTCGTCCGCCACGCGTCCCTAGCATAGTGAACCTGCAACATTTCACCTCCGCTTCATCTGTCCGAAAACGTGAAACACCGGGGATACTTTCCCGGATGTTTCCCCTCTTCGTCGGTATCACCTACTACCGCGTTAGGGCACATCTAGCACAGCGTATTGCCATGTTACGCTTTGTGATGCTTTGATTGCTTTGTTATTTATTGTGTTCCCCCTCCGTTACTTCTTTCCGGTAGACCCTGAGACTGCCGGCGACCCCAGTTCGACTACGGAGTTGACAACCCCTCCTTCTTGTCAGAGCAACCAGGCAAGCCCCCCCCCCTTGATCACCAGATATCGCCTACTCTCCTCTATACTGCTTGCATTAGAGTAGTGTAGCATGTTACTGCTTTTCGTTAATCCTATTCTGATGCATAGCCTGACATTGTTGCTACATCTGTTGATACCTTGCCTGCAATCCTAAATGCTTAGTATAGGATGCTAGTTTATCATCATTGGCCCTACATTCTTGTCAGTCTGCCTTGCTATACTATCGGGCCGTGATCACTCGGGAGGTGATCACGGGTATATACTATACATACATACTATACAGATGGTGACTAAAGTCGGGTCAGCTCGTTGAGTACCCGCGGTTGATTCACGAATTGGGGACTGAAAGGACATACTTTCCTGACGGCCCTCTGTGTGGATCTTTGTGGCGGAGCGATAGGGCAGGTTGAGGCCACCTAGGAGAGAGGTGGGCCTAGCCCTAGTCGGCGTTCGCAGGTTGCTTCATAATAACACGCTTAACGAGATCTTGGTATTTGATCTGAGTCTGGCCACTGGTCTATACGCACTAACCAACTACGCGGGAAAGATATGGGCACTCGACGTCGTGGTATCAGCCGAAGCCTTCGTGACGTCAGCAACTGAGTGGCGCGCGCCGGGTTGGACTGCGTAACGCAACTTCCTTTGTAATGGAGGTTGCTAGGTCTGCTCACCGGCCGCGTACGCAACGTGCAGGTGTGCAATGGGCGATGGGCCCAGACCCCTGCACGCATAGGATTTAGACCGGCGTGCTGACCTCTCTGTTGTGCCTAGGTGGGGCTGCGACGTGTTGATCTTCCAAGGCCGGGCATGACCCAGGAAAGTGTGTCCAGCCAAATGGGATCGAGCGTGTTGGGTTATGTGGTGCACCCCTGCAGGGAAGTTAATCTATTCGAATAGCCGTGTCCCTCGGTAAAAGGACGACCCGGAGTTGTACCTTGACCTTATGACAACTAGAACCGGACACTTAATAAAACACACCCAGACAAGTTCCACAGACAACCCGATGATCGCTTTTCCACAGGGCGACGAGGGGAGGATCGCCGGGTAGGATTATGCTACGCGATGCTACTTGGAGGACTTCCATCTACTCTCTCCTACATGCTGCAAGATGGAGGCTGCCCGAAGCGTAGTCTTCGATAGGACTAGCTATCCCCCACTTATTCTGGCATTCTGCAGTTCAGTCCACCGACATTGCCTCTTTACACATATACCCATGCATATGTAGTGTAGATCCTTGCTTGCGAGTACTTTGGATGAGTACTCACGGTTGCTTTTCTTCCCCTTTTCCCCCCTTTCCTTTCTACCTGGTTGTCGCAACCAGATGCTGGAGCCCAGGAGCCAGACGCCACCATCGACGATGACTCCTACTGCACCGGAGGTCCCTGCTACTACGTGCAGGCCGCTGACGACAACCAGGAGTAGTTTAGGAGGATCCCACGCAGGAGGTCTGCGTCTCTTTCGATCTGTATCCCAGTTTGTGCTAGCCTTCTTAAGGCAAACTTGTTTAACTTATGTCTGTACTCAGATATTGTTGCTTCCGCTGACTCGTGTATGATCGAGCACTTGTATTCGAGCCCTCGAGGGCCCTGGCTTGTAATATGATGCTTGTATGACTTATTTTATTTTCAGAGTTGTGTTGTGATATCTTCCCGTGAGTCCCTAATCTTGATAGTACACGTTTGCGTGTATGATTAGTGTACGATTGAATCGGGGGCGTTACAGAACTGCATCTTGTTTGTCACGCCGGGACGCCAAGCCACCAACCTGATCTCTATTATCCAACTACTACAACTAGTAATGAATTTTACATAGAGTCACAAGTCGACACGCGGGTCGTTATACAATATAATGACAGCACTTTGGCTCCTGCCGGCTGACAAACATGACACACGGGTCATGTATAAATTACACACATGCATCACATACACATGAGCCATACTATTCACATCAAACCTGCAAAACGAAGTTATGCATAGAATCACATTGAGGTAATTACACCACTGGTGCTTGAACTTGCCATGAATGTGCACTTTAGTAAAAATACATCGAACTGGTTCCATAACTTGGCATGGACGTGCAAATACGGTTCACATCTTATATGTATATATATCCACCATGCTGATGTGGCAACCAAAATGGCATTGGGCCCGCTGTCAGTGACCAGATGACAGTGAGGAGGGCGTGTGACCTGTTTATTTTCTTTTCAAAAACATCCTGAAATTATTATTTTTCTTACAAATAGGAGAGAAACAACACAAATTTGTAAAAAACTGGTAGGGTGTGTGGGTGGGGGGGGGGGGGTTCAAACCCGCGATGTATCGCTCGCATGAGGCGTGGCTAACCAGTAGAGCTAATCACATTTATACACATGTAAATGTTTGAATACTTTATATACTATAAGGCTGGTCGACATAAACAAAGTAATTTATTCCAACAAAAACAATAATGGGTCAATTATTCGAACATGTACCCTAAGGCTATATAGCGGCCCCACATATGAATACAACCCAAGAAACATAATGTTACAAAAGATAAATTTATCTTTAAAACATAATGTGCTCATGTGGGTAAAACAAACCACACTGCGGCCCATTTTCAACGTGTTCATTTTTTTCATTTAGAAATTTCCAAAAACATGTAAATTATAATCATGTGTTATAAAAAATACATTTGAAAAGTTGTATAATTTCATAAAATATCTACACATAACAAAAATAATTTTATAATTCTAAAGTGCTCTCATTTTTAATAAAATATTAAAGTAATTTTAGAAATTTTCATATATTTAAATAAATTCTCGTTTTTTTTCAAATTTTCCATGTTTTTAATAAAATAATCATGTAGTACATAAAAGTGTTCATGCTTTAAAAAAATTGTGTTGTTTTAAAAAGCTTATATAGTATATAAAAGTTTGTGTGTTCTAGTGCGCCCTCAGATTGCAGATCGTTACATGAATAATATTTGATTCATACAATTTGCTACAATTTATAAATATTTTAAATTGTATGATTATGTTTTAAAATAACACTTGGATTCTTTTTAAAATGACACCTAAATTTTCAAACTCTTTTGAAATTATGTTTGTTATACAGTCATAAATATTAATTATACTTTAGAAACATGAGATCTTTTTGGTTGGAGTGGTATCCAAGGTGCTATATAGCATTTGGTCGGATGTTTGAATCATAGACCCGTCACTATTTTTTCTGGATTAAACTTCTTTAATTTATGTTGTTGCCTAGTGTATATAAAGGGTGTCAATCCCTCCAAACATCAAGTATTTGGTAGTCGATTGGCTAGCCACACATGCATCGTAACAGCAGGATCCATGTTCAAACTCCCTACAGGCCAGTTGTAATTTTTATTCTACAAATGTCTGTTGTTTCTCTCCGAGGTCCTATTTGTAAGAAAAATAAAAATTTCAGGGGCTTCCTGAAAAACTAGGCCACACGCCCACTTTCCTGCCATCCAGTCACTGACAGCGGGCCGTATGCCATGTTGGAACGCCTCGTCAGTGTCATGGATGTATAAATATGAGATTTGAACCGTATTTGCACGTACATGCCAAGTTATAGAACCAGTTCTATGTATTTTTCAAGTTCAGACACTAAACTGAACATCCATGGCAAGTTCAAGCACCATCGGTGTATTTATCTCAATCACATTCTACCGGTTTGTGTGTCGGGTACGAAATACACGGCGCTACGCACACGGCGGTCCCGAGTCCGATTCGGATTTACGTTTCACTGTTAACCCCGATGGTGGATGACCGACCAGTAGGGGTAGATCATGTCACGACCTCATCGATCCCGATTGACAGAAAACATCGCCTCAACGATCCCCATGTGCAGTTGATCACATCAACCGTGCACATAGCCGATCTCATAAACAACAACAGATCTCATCTGCCGCCTCCACATATCTAATATGCATATGATCTGAATCCAAATCCTATAGCAGAGACTCCGATACCATTGTTGGGATCTACGATACGGTGCGTCGACTGCAATTTAAATTTTTTCCTACGCGTAGAACAACCAAGAACATGCTATGGGAATGGATCACAGATTGTTACCGCTAGACGCGCAGTGCCGTGCAGCGGAAGAAGAGTTGGGGCAGCGCATCCCCGTGATTCGTCTCCTCCTCGTGGTATCTCCCTCGAACAGTCGGTTATTGGATACCTCGTACAGGTTCACCGGAGCGGCGCAAGTGCACCGCCTCTAACGGTATCCGCGCGTGCAGGAGGAACGTCGTGCGGTGGACTGCTAGGTCCGATCACACAACCGGCGGTGAGTGGAGGAGTCTATTCGCAACACATGCAAATCCTAGTGACAGCGCCGAAGCGATCAACTGAATAAGTGCGCCGCACCTCCACTATTTATAGGCATTCGTCGCGGGCTCAACACTTGGGCCTTGCACGGATCCTAAAGCCCAAAGTCTACTCGGTCGCGTTCCAAGTCCATCTTGGATCACATCCGACCAATGTCCTCCGAACCGACCTCGTAGGTTCCTTCCCTTAAGCGTGCGACCCCTTAGGTTCAAGTCGGCTTGGTCACAGTTCGGATCACCTCCGACCTGCACGGTTGGTAGCGGCCTCTAGCAAGGCATGCCGACCACCAAGCAGACTAGGAAGGTAGTTAGGAGAACCTGTACAACGTGCCACACTTCTGTTCTCTTTGCCTCACGATATATGTTGTCGGGCTCAAGGCGAGACTGTCATCCTTGTGCTAGCCCGACCTCTTTCTCGTTCCAGTGATACCGACCAGAAATCGGATTATCTCATAATCCTTGTCGCATGGCCATGCTTATCCTGGTCGGAGCACACGAGGGGCCCAGAGTATATCTCTCCTGATCGGAGGGGCAAATCCCATCTTGCTCGACCATGTCTCGCAGCATGGGTATGGACAAGCCTGAAACCTACCTTTGTAACTACCCAGTCACGGAGTAGTGTTTGGTCGGCTCAAAGCCGGTCTGTCACCATCCCGAGTACATGCGCCAGCTCAGGTCTTAGGACATAGAATGTATGTTGTACTAGAGGCTCACAGATGACATATCGCTGCATCTCGTAGTTGGGTCTGTCCGACTCAGACCTTATCTCGACTCGGACTCGACTACGTTGAATCCGACCAGATCCTTCCGAGTCCATATTATTCGGTTAGCATCCAATGCCTCATGGCTAGTGAGACCGAGTCATCCACCATGTCATATGCTAGTCTAGTTGGCTGCGCGTCCACACAGCCCTTTCGACTAGGGACCTTTTAGGACAGTTATCATACAAATGCATAGAACCACAAACAAGTCACATACTTGCTGATATACATCATTGATAATGTCCAAGGACTATCTTTATTCATAAACACAAGTAAAAATCATCATACATGATTGCCTCTAGGGCATATCTCCAACATCGTCTATGAATTCGAATGCCGGAGGTTGTCAGAGCTAATCAGTCCGCATTCATCCGAGGAAGACATTTGCATGACAACTTCCTCCTAGTCCACCAAGTCGCCCGCAGGCCTTATGCCCATAGATCACCCATGGCCTTCCTCAAGATCGACATATCGAGAGCCTTCGACTCCCTGTCCTGGCCCTTTATATTTGAGGTCATGGTTGCAAAAGGCTTTGGCCAACGTTGGATCAAATGGATTGCAATTCTGCTACACTCAGCTAGCACCATGGTGATTGTCAATGGTGCCCCCAGGGATAGTTTTTACCATGCACAAGGATTGCGACAAGGTGATCCCATCTCCCCAATGCTCTTTGTAATTGCCATGGACGCGCTCTCGGCTCTTGTCAAGAAGGCTATGGAGGAGGGTGTGCTTAGTCTATTCTCAGGAATATCAGCCATGCATAGACTTTCCATATACGCGGACGATGTGGCCGTATTCATAAGGCCGACTATACAGGATCTCAACTTTGTCAGGATGGCGCTCGAGGTGTTTGGCGTGGCTTTTGGACTCAGTGTTAATTATCGCAAATCTTCGGCCATCCTTATCAGAGGCGATAGAAATGACAGGGCTCGGGTGGAGGAGATCCTCCAGTCTGATCTTGCAGAGTTCCCATGTTGATATCTAGAACTTCAGCTAGCCATCAAGAGTCTTAGTAGAGCAAAGTGGCAGCCTATGTTGGATCAAGTAAAGCATTTTGTACCGGCCTAGCAGCGGGACCTCATTCAGAGAGTTGGTCGTCTCATACTTATGCAATCGGTCATTACCACGAAGCCAGTTCACCACTTCATGATTACCGATGCTCCTGACTGGGTCTTTGAGGAGATCAACAAATGGATGAGATCATTATTTTGGGCCGGGAAAGACAAGATAAACGGAGGACAATGTCTGGTGGCGTGGGAGATGATCTGTCGACCAAAGTGCTATGGTGGCCTGGGAGTGAAGAATATGAAGCTACAGGCCCTAGCACTTAGAGTTAGATGGGAGTGGCTTAAGAGAACAGAACCACAAAGACCTTGGCAGGGACTGCAAATGGTGGATGACCCGGAGGCGAGGGCAGTTTTCGATAGCCTTGTCAGCATAAAAGTGGGAGCGGGTACAAAGGTGTTGTTATGGAGAGATAGATTGTTGCACAGATTTTCGGTTGGTGACATCGCCCCATTGTTGATGGACACGGTCACGCCCATGAACATCAATAACTGGACGGTCCAGCAGGCCCTAGTTGACAACAGATGGCTGCTGGATGTACAAGAGAACCTTTCGTTTCTGGCACAGATCCAACTCATGCACCTCTCCCATGCGATCGCCACTATCGATAGGAACCCGGAGGATCCTGACGTCTTCACCTGGCCTTGTGCGGCATCGGGCAAGTACCCGGCGAGCTCGGTATATGATAGACTCTGCATGGGCCTTGTGACCTTCCAAACTGCCAAATGCATCTGGAGAAGCTGGGCACCCTTGAAATGCAAGATCTTTATGTGGCTAGCATGACAATACATAATCTGGACGCTGGATAGAAGAGCTAGGCATGGATTGCAAGACAAGACCTCGGCTTGCTTCGCCTGCCTCCAAGCGGAGGATAACGTTAACCACATTTTCACCCACGGTGTTTATGCCAAGGAAGTGTGGCACCGGATATGGGAACAACTTCGGATCAATGTGCATGCGCCTATATCACCTAACACTATATCGGATAGGTGGCTAAGGGAAAGAACAAGCTTCCATGGGCTGGACAAAAGAGGTTTTGATACCTTGGTCACGGCCACCACGTGGTCGATTTGGAAGCAGAGGAACGCTCGTGTTTTTAACCGTGTGGACCAACAATTGTCAACTTCTTGTACATACATTCTATCTTCTATAAAAATATGGTACGCCATTGGCGTACTCTCGGAAAAAAAGATTTCATTTTTAAACTAGAACCTTAGAGCAACTCCAACGCGCCGACCCAAACGGACGACGATTTTGTCTGCTTTTCGTCCGTTTGGAATGGCCGCCTGCTCGGCGTCCGCCCTCTTTTTGATTTGGGTCGACAGTGCGCCCAACACGTTCTTCGACAAATATGCACACATTTTGCATAGTTTCACAAGCAAACAAAAATAGCATAATTTCTCACAACCAAATAAAGCATTGTTTCACAACCAAATAAATTTAGCATAGTTTTACACCTGAATGAAAATTAAATTGTCTGAAATACATTTGAAAAATATATACATCTATTGGTTGCCAACTTGAGGCTACATATGCTCAAGCAAATCATTTTCCAGTTGCATGTGAGTTTCCCAATCATGCATCTCATGATGAAATTGGATGAACTGTTCAAACAACGTCGCTCCTCCATGCTCAGGCACAAAATTCTCACCCTGAAACTAAAACCCTTGAACGTAGATATGGTCCGGGTGCTCATCTTCTACAGTCATATTGTGCATGATCACACAGGCAATCATCACCTACCACAACTTCTTGGTGCTCCAAGTCCTAACAGGATACCGAATGATGCCCCATCGAGATTGCAGAACACCAAAGACACGCTCGACGTCCTTCCTCGCTCATACGGACATACTCATCAATGAGATCACCGGGCACTCCATATGCAAGCATCCAGATGGCTGCAGTGCATTTCTGATAAGCTGAGAAGCCAATCTTTCCTTGTGAATCCTCAAATAATTATTGTATCCGACCACCCCCTCTCTAATACGGTTGAAAAGATGCCTACCCATATGGAAACCCCGCTGGAATTTCTAATGTTTGAACGGTGGGTTGGTTGTGTCAAAGTAGTCCTTCCAAAGAAGGAAATGGCCGCTCTCTTGGTTCCAATTCAACCCTGGAAGGTGCCCCGGGATCGAGCAACGGAACAACGGCCGTTGGCTATTAATGTGGTGATGGACCAACACGGCAGCCAAGATCTGATCCTCATCCTCGAATGAGGAATCGTCGGAGTCGCAAAGGAAATTGTGGAAAAAGAACTCGTCGACGGAGTCCATTTTGTACCTTGCAAACTTTCGAATAGCTTGTGGCGTCAACGAAGAAGCTGGCCGACAAAGAGATGCACGCCTCCCTTGGATCAGGTGGCTGGCCTAGAGGCGTCCGACAAGCTAGCAAGTGTCAGGACAGCGAGCGTTGTCGAATGAAGGAGCTGGCCAGGGCGGGGAGGCGGCTTCCTGCTCACGGCGGCGTCGGAAGGTGGGGGTGGTAGGCTCGGTGCCCCAGTGGCGAGGCGGTGGTGACAGCGGGGTGGGAGGTGGCGGTGTTTGGGGGCACTACAAGAAATATGTCAACTTATGACCACCACTATTGGTCACTGAAAGGTCACAAATTTCCATTTATGACCTTTTTGTGACCAAAAACAGAAGGTGAAAAGCTGGGCGTCGTAAACTGACTATAGCGACCTTTCTTCTGGAATGGTCAAAGACGTTTACGACCAAAATATCCTACTGTGGCGTTTTGGTCACTAGCAACCTCCCCAGGCCACGTAGGCATCCAGCATGGCAAGCTGATGTGGCACAAGATTCAGCCCGGTCCGATTTGGTGTTCTACATGGGCCTAGCCCAACAATTCAGCCCATTTATGTTTTTTTTTGCTGCTAATTTTGGTGAACTACATGGGCCAAGCCCTACAATTTGGCCTTTTTATTTTTTGGGCCATGGCCTTTTTGTACCAGCAGTTTTAGTTTTCTTTTTTTATAAAATGGGCCCATTAGTCAAACAGGTCCCACTTGTCAGGTTCTGATAAATGGGTCCCAGCTATTAGGCTCAGATTCTTCATATTTCAATTTGACATCATATTTGAATTTCATAGTAAGAAAATAACCAGTATTTAAATAGGCAAGCAAAAAACACACATAATTATTCAAATAACAATAGCCAGATTCACTACAAGCTCTACAAATGACACGTAATACAAGCTCTAACAAGCTCTACAAGCTATACAGTGCTTTACAAGCTCTATAAATGCAAAGCTCTACAGTACTTTACAAGCTCTCCAAGTAATGTTACAAGCTCTACAAGTGTTTTCTTCTTCAGCATGGAGCTCCTTCAACAGCGATCAAATGTCGGACTCACGGACTCAAATGTCGGACTCACGGACACGTAAATCAACAGCGATCAACAGTACTTTACAAGTCAGGACTGGGCTGACAGAAATACAACATGCCTTCCACAGTCGCCCTGTTACATGAATCAGCTTAGAAGAATTAGAAAAACTGGAGCCAATATATTATGAACATTCCATTCAAAAAAAGGAGTAAAGGAGTAAAGGACAATTTTTTATAGAATGATAAACACATTTCAGCTAGTACAAGTTAAAATGAGGTATTCATACAAGACAACAGATATAATATGCATATGCATGGCACAAGTGCATGTCCTGCTACTTAACTTCAACACATTGTGCTGAAACAACAATATCATTATACTACAACAGCCATCCAATCAACACGCAAGATCTAACATTACTAGTCAGAGCACACAAACTATCAGCACATGAAGACGAACCACGAATGGAATCGGAGAACTCACATGAAGACGATGAAGGCGCTCGGAGGGTGCTTGGCCTTGCTCTT
Organism: Triticum aestivum; assembly: GCF_018294505.1. NCBI lineage: Eukaryota > Viridiplantae > Streptophyta > Magnoliopsida > Poales > Poaceae > Triticum > Triticum aestivum. Next base: position 304,326,438 of record NC_057798.1, on the reverse strand, counting down.
CTTCACTGTGAGCCTGCGCCGCCACCACAGAAACAACATCAGCAAACCAAACAGAATCAAAATCCAACGCGAAACAGCAGCAGCCACCAAGGGAACGAAACGAGATGGGAGACGAGCGAGGGGTCGGGTCGGGGCATGAATGTGTAAATGCATGAATGGTTCTTCAGATCAACTTCAAAGCTAGCAGCAAGCATGTTTAAACAACTTAGAAACATTATCAAAGAGTGCATGAATGATTTCTTTTTCTAAAGCAAGCATCATCAAAGAGTACTCATACAAGAGAAGTCTAAAAAAGACTACATCAGTACCTAACTAATGCTGCAAATTATATTAGCTAACTAATACAACAGTATCTAACTAATTATATTAGCTAACTCTTGCAAAAATGGAGCTGGTTCTCTCTAGGATTACTAGTCAGCTCACACTTTAAACATAACATTTGTTCATCTTATATAACAAAAGAACTTAGAAATGTCGATCTACTACTCCAGAAATGCAATATGTAAACCCAGCTGGAATTGATAACTACAAGCTACAACAGCTCAAAGTGGCAGTAGCTAAACGCAAGCATTGTTCAAAGACAAACAACAAGAATCCTCGTAATGGATTGAACTCAATGCTCAGCAGCAGGTGGTGCTTGGCCTCCAGGTACCCCATGCCCTCGCCCGTCGGCAGCTGGTTCTTCCTCACCTATAACAATACACAAGCAGTCAAGCACGCCATGAATCAAACTGTGAGTCAACAGATCAGGGCAGAATCAATAGCCTAGTGTTCAGGCATAAATAAATTATAAAATTATCAATGCTGCTTCATTGAAACTGAGAAGCAGAAACTAGAGTACAAAATAGTAACCAAAACAGTTACGTATATCCCTAAGTAATGTTATATGTTAAAAAACTATCAAACAAGACCTATTCGGCTATTCCATTGTTTTCCAATTGGTTTCAACGAAGTGTTGTGAAACATGTATGTGTCTTAACATAACTCCTAAGAAATGTTCACAACCTGAATTAACTATGCGATTATGTATCAATCACCCAAATCCACCACTTACAGCCATATCAGCATCTGGTTGATGATTGCAGTAGTTGTGTGGGCATTTGGTATGTTCATCCTAGTAGTTGAACACTAATCATTTTCCACACAAGTAATTTACTAGACCAGTAGCACTAGTACTAGCTCACATCTCAAAAGCAAACTGCTGGAATTATTGTCGGCGTCTCTGGTTGTTTATTCAACGTTGATTGATCACTAGCTAGGCTTCATACACGCAGATCACGGCGCGAAAATAGAGGACGAAGAAGGGGAACGAGGCACGGGTGGGAGAGAGATAGGGGGAGGGGGAGGAGCTCACCCCAGTCCTCCATCGTGGGTGGAAGTCGTCGAGATCTGAAAGGCTGGCGGTTGTCGCCATGTCTGGCTTCCTCATGTGCTGCGTGCGAGGTTTCCATGGCATCGGGCTTATCCATGGCGTCCCCCTTGACCAGACGATCTGCAAAAAAAACTGCACAAACGCAATGAGAGTCGAGCAAGATGAAGAAATCTAGAAGGAGGAGGAGAAGAAAGGGGGGAGTCCATACCAGATCTCACCTGCATGTGCCACCTGCGAGGTGGCCATGGCGTCGATCTAGGGTTTCAGCGTGGAGAGAAGGAGGGGAGCAGTTGCGCGAGGGGAACGAGCCGCCGGAGACCCGATGATCCCGTTGACGTCGTCGCCGTCCTGATTGCCAGAGGCCCGTGGCCGGCGTGAAGCACGCACGCGCGCGCCGGCAAGAAAGCCAACCGTGACGCCATGGCCGTGCCTGGACTGGTGG